>NC_134696.1:98154101-98244101 GCF_050947455.1 Rhinoderma darwinii | reverse complement strand
ACTCATGGCGGAATTTCTCCATTGACTTCAATGGAGATTCAAAGTTCCGCAATGAAGTCCGCAGCTGTCATGCACATGTCATGTGTGCTGCGGATGCGTCTTGCTTTTTTTACTTGACATTTCTTCATTCTGGCTGGACCTATGTATTTCTAGGTCTACAGCCAGACTGAGGAAGTCAATGGGGCTCCCGTAATGACGGGAGCGTTGCTAGGAGACGTCAGTAAATAGTCACTGTCCAGGGTGCTGAAAGAGTTACGCGATCGGCAGTAACTGTTTCTGCACCCGGGACAGTGACTACCGATCCCAATATACATGTATCTGTAAAAAAAAATGAAGTTCGTACTTACCGAGAACTCCCTGTTTCTGTCTCCAGTCCGGCCTCCCAGGATGACGTTTCAGTGTAAGTGACGGCTGCAGCCAATCACAGGCCAAGCACAGGCTGCAGCGGTCACATGGACTGGCGCGTCATCCAGGGAGGTCGGGCTGGATGCCGAAGGAGGGACGCGTCATAAAGACAACGGGCGGTAAGTATGAATTTCTTTTACTTTCACTAGGGAAAGTGCTGTCCCTTCTCTCTATCCTGCACTGAATAGGGAGAAGGGAAGCACTTTTCCCGCAGTCCGCAGCAGCTAGTCCGCATCAATTTTCTGCACATTTTGTGCAGATCCGCAGCCGTAATCCGCAACCCGGATTAGGTGCGGCATTGATGCGGACAGTTGCGGAGGAATTCCGCCATGTGTGGTCATGCCCTAATAGTTATTTATTACCAGGGCAAAATATGGTACATGTCTATACGGCAATAAAAGAGCTGGGTCATCACTCCGCTTTCCTGGGCTCCTGAATGAGAAATCTGGCACTGGCAGATTTTGTCATTCACTGGGAAAGCTGGGTGACAGCCCCTGTAGGAGTTGTACTGGAGGTAGTATTTGTTGCCAGACAGATTTCCCAGGGTATTTAGGGCAGAATGCTCCTTAAAAAAGGACTTGTCCCCTCTCCTCCTGTCTATTTTAGTAAATGATTGTATTCCCATGAAATAACAATTCTGGGGCATCTTTTCTTAGAATTCTACGTTATGCCGTTCCTCTGTTATTCCTCCTAGAAATTTATGACTAAATGGGTGCAAAGCACTTGGGGGTGTGTCCCTACACAGGAGAATCTGCCCTATCAGTGGCAGATGAGACTGTGTAGGGACACGCCCCTTTGACTAGGGGAATAGTAGCACCCAGTTGTCAATTTATTCATAAATTTCTAGGAGGCATAACAGAGGAACGGAACAATGTGGCGTTCTAACAAAATATGGCTTAGAGTTTATATTTTATGGAGAATATAAGTATTTACTAACAAAGACTTGTCAGGAGAGGTGACAGGTTCACTTTAAAGGGGTTGTCTAGTCCCAAAAAAAAACCATTTTAAAATACTGTATTGGTACCAAATTTTGAGTTGGTCCCTGTGAATGACCGTCACCTGTAAGCCCGAGTAAAAAGTGCCTAAAGAACCCAGAATGTCCTTGCATTACATGGACAGCCCATGGATTTCAATTGACACTAGTGTAATACTTCAATTATCCTGTGGTGGCACTACAGAGAAATTGAACACTTTCTGCCACAGATCACATCTGATCGCTGAGGTCACAGAAGCTAGACACAGTGGAATTAGCTTATTACATACTTGCCAACTTCCCGCAATTCCTGCCGCAAGTTCCGGCAGACTCCAGTAAAAGAGGAGGCCACCCAAATCCCGGAAGAGCAGACAAATCTTCTGGGTGCCCCGTGTCTCCACAAAATGCTCACCTCTCCCCATTTCTTCTGTCCTATTCACTCCCGGGCGCCGCTGCAGACAACAACATGATGCCAGGGCCTGGAAATGGGTAGAACTGACGGATCGTAAAAAGGTAATTATCTGCTCGTCTGGTCTGGGTTTTATATTACTTTAGGGGGTCTTAAGTCTGTATTTGTTTAGGGGGTCTTTTCCAAGGTATGTAGTTATTTAGGTCTAGTCTGGGGTCTGCATTTGTTTAGGGGGATCTATATTTGTTTAAGGGTCTGGGGGGTCTGTATTAATTTAGGGGTCTGTATTTATTTTAGGGTTTGATGAAGGTGGTCGTAGGCAGTATTTGTGATTTAAATGGCATAGTTGGGGGGTGTGTCCTATATAAAAGGGCGGGGCATAAGAGAAAAATATTTATGATCCGCTTCGTCTGGCACTTTTCAGAATCTCCCTGATTTCCCTTCTGAAAAGTTGCCAATTATTTCTTATTATCGGGAACCAAAGTGGACAAACCCTTGAAGAAATTATATTTTTACTTCATGCCAATCCCTTTAAGCCCTGCGGATGGCAGAGAGTGCCCGGCTGCTGCTGATAATAATATTCTCTACATCCTAATGACGGGTTATTCACAAATCCAAGAAAAGCGTCAAAACAAGTGAAGTAGTGATATCCCCGGACGCAGGTTACACATTAGCTGTAAGTGGCGCCAGGATGGTTTCGAGTGGTGTAAGAGTCATAACATAAATGTTCTCTCATCCTATTTATTAAGAACTTTGCCCCCCCGGACACAGAAGAAGGTCGTGCCGCGGAGTCGTTGGGATGACTGCTGTGCTGCTCCCGCCTTCATACAGACGCTTGTTGTTGATCAGCTTGTTCTTAGCGCCGCGCTTACTTGAAAGTAAATGAAAAATGTTTCAGGAGAAATCCACGCGGGGCGACAATCGCGCCGTCTTCATTCTGCCACTTATAGGGGGCGGCGAGCGGAGAGTCAGGGGTCAGCTGGGGTCTTTGGATACTTAAGTAACACTTGTGGTCCTCAGGTGACGTGATGTGGAGTCTAAAGAGACATGGCCTCGATACAATAGAGCGTCTTTAACCCTTTATGGGATATTCAACTATGAATATCCCGTGTTTAGCAGTACAGATGTAGCCATCTTTATCTTGACTCGTAGCGCATTAAATATACAGTGGCAATAAAATGTATCTTGACCTTATCAATGAGTTTTCAATGGCTTTTGTTGTGTGATATCACGCTGCAGCAGGTTATCAGAGTCTAGATAAACTGGGCTACATCTGTATTTAGACTTGCAGAACATTAACCCCTTCTTGTGCAATTAAAACAAGATCTTAACTTTATTCTGCGGGTCAATACGATTACGGCGATACCAAATATATATAGTTTTTTCTATATTTTACTATTTTTACAGGTAAAAGACCTAAGTGTAAAAAAGAAAAAAAAATTTGTGTCGCCAAATTTTGAGAGCCGTAAATATTTTCGTTTTCGGTCGATTAAGTGGAATGAGGGATTATTTTTTTGCGGGATGAGCTGTAGTTTTTAATGATACCATTTTGGATTTTATGCAACATTTTCATCACATTTTATTCTATTTTTTTGTGGGAGATGAGCTGAGCAAAAAATAGAGATTCTGCCGTTTACTTATATATTTATTTATTTTTACGGCGTTCACCGTGCGGGTTAAATAATGATATATTGTAATAGTTCAGACTTAGTTACGGACGCGGCGATACCAATTATGTTTATTTATTTTATTTGTTTGACAATGCTCTAGGGGGAAAATGGGAAAAGGGGGGTCTCTGAACTATTAATTTTTTAATTTTTGTTTTACATAATAAAAACAACTTTACTGTACTAATTTTTTCTTTTTTTTTATTAGTCCCCCCAGGGGACTTCAACCAGCGATCATTGGATAGCTTGCACTATATACTAATGTATTGCATTATATCGTGATTCTGACAGGCCGGAGGCAGCGGTTAGTAGGAGCACAAAGATGGCGGACCTGGGGGCCTTCATTAGGCCCACAGACAGCCACAGCAACCATCGCCAATCCACTATTGCGTTGTGGGGGGCGCGATGAGCTGCTACAGTGGGTCACCCCCCTCTTTATAACGATTTAAATGCCGCGGTCGCTAACGGGTTAAATGAGCGGGATAGATATGAGATAGATAGATAGACAGACGGATGGACGGACAGATATGACATAGATAGATAGATAGATAGATAGATAGATAGATAGATAGATAGATAGATAGATAGATAGATAGATAGATAGATAGATAGATAGATAGATAGATATGAGATAGATAGATATGAGATAGATAGATAGATAGATAGATAGATAGATAGATAGATAGATAGATAGATAGATAGATAGATAGATAGATAGATAGATAGATAGATAGATAGATAGATAGATATGAGATAGATAGATAGATAGATAGATAGATAGATAGATAGATAGATAGATAGATAGATAGATAGATAGATAGATAGATAGATAGATAGATGATAGATAGATAGATAGATAGATAGATAGATAGATAGATAGATAGATAGATAGATAGATAGATAGATAGATAGATAGATAGATAGATAGATATGAGATAGATAGATAGATAGATAGATAGATAGATAGATAGATAGATAGATAGATAGATAGATAGATAGATAGATAGATAGATAGATAGATAGATAGATAGATAGATATGAGATAGATATGAGATAGATATGAGATAGATAGATAGATAGATAGATAGATAGATAGATAGATAGATAGATAGATAGATAGATAGATAGATAGATAGATAGATAGATGATAGATAGATAGATAGATAGATAGATAGATAGATAGATAGATAGATAGATAGATAGATAGATAGATAGATAGAAAGATAGATAGATAGATAGATAGATAGATAGATAGATAGATAGATAGATAGATAGATAGATAGATAGATAGATAGATAGATAGATAGATAGATATGAGATAGATAGATAGATAGATAGATAGATAGATAGATAGATAGATAGATAGATAGATAGATAGATAGATAGATAGATAGATAGATAGATAGATAGATAGATAGATAGATATGAGATAGATAGACAGATAGATAATTTATTACTTTCATCCAACTTCCATTTCGGGTGGGTTGGGGCTTGAAGACCCTGTGGGGTTTGTAATACGCCGGATACTGAATGTATAAAATATGTAGCATTTTTTAACCTATTGGCCTCTAGCAAATTAAATAATACAATTCAGAAAGCATTGAGGTGACACTTGATATATGCCCGATCAGCGGCGCAGTACATTACATTACCATACATAAAAGATGTGTATTGCCAAAAATACATTATGGATTATCGTTAATGGTCCGACAACCACTAGTCTGCATTAGAGCCAGACACCATTAACTACCTGTTTACTGGAAACTATTTGTGTTGTCATATTTACAAGCATGTTCCATTTCCAGCCTCCTGTCGTGAATGGATGACGGCTGTGACCGGTGAAAGTGGCCATATCTATCTATCTATCTATCTATCTATCTATCTATCTATCTATCTATCATCTATCTATCTATCTATCTATCTATCTATCTATCTATCTATCTATCTATCTATCTATCTATCTATCTATCTATCTATCTATCTATCTATCTATTTATCTATCTATCTATCTATCTATCTATCTATCTATCTATCTATCTATCTATCTATCTATCTATCTATCTATCTATCTATCTATCTATCTATCTATCTATCTATCTCATATCTATCTATCTATCTATCTATCTATCTATCTATCTATCTATCTATCTATCTATCTATCTATCTATCTATCTATCTATCTAATATCTATCTCATATCTATCTATCTATCTATCTATCTATCTATCTATCTATCTATCTATCTATCTATCTATCTATCTATCTATCTATCTATCTCATATCTATCTATCTATCTATCTATCTATCTATCTATCTATCTATCTATCTATCTATCTATCTATCTATCTATCTATCTATCCCATATCTATCTATCTATCTATCTATCTATCTATCTATCTATCTATCTATCTATCTATCTATCTATCTATCTATCTATCTATCCCATATCTATCTATCTATCTATCTATCTATCTATCTATCTATCTATCTATCTATCTATCTATCTATCTATCATCTATCTATCTATCTATCTATCTATCTATCTATCTATCTATCTATCTATCTATCTATCTATCTATCTATCTATCTATCTATCTATCTATCATCTAATATCTATCTCATATCTATCTATCTATCTATCTATCTATCTATCTATCTATCTATCTATCTATCTATCTATCTATCTATCTATCTATCCATCCATCCATCCATCCATCTATCTATCTATCTATCTATCTATCTATCTATCTATCTATCTATCTATCTATCTATCTACCTATCTATCATCTATCTATCTATCTATCTATCTATCTATCTATCTATCTATCTATCTATCTATCTATCTATCTATCTATCATATCTATCTATCTATCTATCTATCTATCTATCTATCTATCTATCTATCTATCTATCTATCTATCTATCTATCTATCTATCTATCTATCTAACTATCTATCTATCTTCTATCTATCTATCTATCTATCTATCTATCTATCTATCTATCTATCTATCTATCTATCTATCTATCTATCTCATATCTATCTATCTATCTATCTATCTATCTATCTATCTATCTATCTATCTATCTATCTATCTATCTATCTATCTATCTATCTATCTATCTCATATCTATCTATCTATCTATCTATCTATCTATCTATCTATCTATCTATCTATCTATCTATCTATCTATCTATCTATCTATCTATCTATCTATCTATCTATCTATCTATCTATCTATCTATCAGCTATCTATCTATCTATCTATCTATCTATCTATCTATCTATCTATCTATCTATCTATCTATCTATCTATCTATCTACAATATCATTTAGAATAACAAGTAATGAGAAAAATGCAGGGCACTCACTCCTTTCGAGCTTCAGAAGTAGCTTTTTATATAACAAATATTGAGATAAAAACAGGAAACAAGCGCATAGCATCCGTTTTTCGTGACCTCACCTAGTGCTATCTGCCATAGCAGCAAGCGGCGTCCCTTCTATGGATTAGGAGTGGTGCCAAAATACACCCCTGTAAACATAGAATCCCATATTTTTGAAAATCCAAGGCCCTTGAAAATGAGACTTCGAGCAATAAGCAAAGTGGGGCCCTTCACTTGCCAGTTTTTCTTGTAATTTCAGCCCACATAATAAAACATTATCGCCATATAGTGTCAAGATAATGCTTCATTATAGAGCCCCCATAATAACAATGTATAGTGTCCAAATGTGCAGTATGCTATAGTACTCCTTTAAAAGAGCCCACATAATACAACCATATAGATTCCACATCAATTTTATTCTAAAATATTACCACCTAACACCACTAAATAATAATGGGTGATTTTCAGTTTGATCCTGTGGTTCCTATCCTCATAGCAAATGCGGCCCTTGGCAATTACCCAATTTTGCACCACCTTAAACCGTCCCTATTTAAGTCAATGCTTAGTTGGGGGACATGGTCAAGTCAAGCTCCCACCTCAAGATCTGCTGTTCTATATGGGCTGTGAAAAGCTGGCTATATTGTTGTTTTCTGTAGATCCCATAATTTTGGCAGGATTCCCATATAATGGCAGCTCAACTATTTCATCATAATTTTTTATTAGGTAAAACAAGGGCCGTGCAGATTCGACATCAAGCAATCCAATCCTAATATTGTTCTCTCCATTTGAAGAATGTTCCCTTCCATGTTAATGAAGAATCGGAGAAGACAGTAGTTGACCAAATTACCGGCCAACATCAACTCATGGCTATGGCCAATTTGACGATCCATAGTCTCGCACAACACTGTTAGAGCTCTAGAAGGGGCGAAGAGGTTGATGGTCGGATGTGGTCTTCCATAAACTTGATGACTGGGGTTTGGAAGATGAGAGTCGTAATAGGGAGTGGTCACTGGTGTTGACTTTTTCCAAGTAGACATCTTCTTTTTCTTACTGCCCCATTGTTAGGGTAATTTTGAACCAATGAATTGTTAAAAAATTGGGACATTTTCCAAAATTTTTACAGGGGGAAAAAAATATATAGCAGTGTGAGAAGACATTAGGAATCTTTGATCTCAGACCACCACTAGTGGAGAGACCACCGGTCTCAGATCACAGACTTCATCAATATGATCTTCAGATGTAACTATGACTGTTTAGAAGATCAATTTGAGTGGAATTCCCTTTAAAAAGATTACATTTAGCACGTGGGTGCTGTTGCGTCACTGTATGGCCCATCACCTAACCAGAGGTCCCGTAAAAGAGCTAAGCAGAGGCAGTCACTTGGTTATTTTTAGCCAATTAGCCAAGAGCCAAGTCACTACTTTACATTCAAGTGCTCAACCGGGAATTCTAAGAGCCGTTCAATGGGTAAAAGAAACATATAACCACCCGATTAATTATTTCGAGTAGTCCTGCCCTCCGACACTGGCGAGTCGCCGGCACCTCGACGACACTCATCTCTTTTATAATGACTGTGGAAATATGCACAGCAGCTTCCCTGTGATCTCCAGTCTTCTCATTTCTTCCCTATCATTGCTACGTTCACATATAACCGAGAGGCTCCATCAATCCCCTGTATAATATTCCCCCAACCTCCTCGGCACAGCTATCCTCCAGCCTCCCTGCCCCTTCTACTCTCTGCCTCTCCAAAAGTCTTTGAAACCTGCCCGGCTTTCATGCAAAAGAAATTTCTCTCCGGTTGATCTCAGACAATGTCACCTTCTGATTATGGCTTTGTTATTTTAATTGGTTTATATTAGGATCCCCCTTCCCAAGTCTCCACATTTTACCTCCCCCTTTTTCCTCTCTCATTGCCACACAAAGTGCATGAATGACATTGAAGAAAAGCCGGCTCTGCGGAGACCTACAAAGTACAGCACTCCTTCAACGACCTGTTAGCCGGGACGACTCTCTAAAGACCTTTTTTAATTTTTTGATGGCGCTCGATAACCTGTTCCTTTCAGGTGTAGCAGAGCTAAGTTTGTCAATTAACACCGCTCATTGTTATATCTGTACTTATTTTTATAGCACTGCAGATAAACGTACTGCATTACCATAAAAGAGCCTTCTGTATTTAATAAAAAGTTCTACAACTTTCTGATATACTTCGTGTTCAGATTCCTTACCATTTTAAGATCTCTGCTTGCTGTCAGTGAATAGGATCATTCTTGTTTACATCCAAAACCTGCCCTAGTGCTGCTCTTCATGAGCTGGTGATAAAGCACAGGAAAGGAAATGTCCTCCTAAGGTCCTTTGGTATAAAATTCTAGATCCGGGCCAGCACCAGAACCAGGGCAGATGCATTCGCTCGCTGGGCTCCAGGGGCCCATATTGATCTGGGTAAACATAATCTATAGATGAGATAGACATAAAACCAACTGTGTCTCTGTTACTTAATAGACAGCATACAGCATCAGTACGAAGGTGTCAAATTTAGCTCTGCTACATCTGTATATACAGAACTGCGGACAATCTCTGCTTGCATTCAGGTGAGAGCTGTGCCCATGCACCATAAAATCGATGCGCGTCTCCATTAATCCTTGAAGATTCACTGTATCGTGCCTGCTGCAGGTTTGCAGTGTATCACTGCTGATTATGCCACCGCTGCAAGCAACCTGCAGGTGTTCTGACGCCCTGCGGAGTATTAAATACCTCATCACTTAATGCCTGCCGAGCCTTGTGTAACGTCAGCCCCCCCCTCAGCGCTGGCAACCTGTAGGACATTGTCTACTTACAGCCCATTCCAAAGCAAGATACAGCCCAACAGAGCATTGCTTAATTAATTTTTCATTGCTCGAGACTGCAGCACGTTGCTTCATTTGACGCTTAACTGCTACGCTTCTATAGCGCATTACTCCATTGACTACATCTGGCAATAGACCTGCAGGGGAACAAAACCACTTGCAGAGAAATAGTATCTTTTGTGGTAGATCTTCCCTACCTGAATAAGAATGACATTCCGCGGAAATAAGCTGCATTATGGCAGGAAAAGCACTTTATTTACTCCGACTCGGTAGAATTATCTCCAGGAGTCTGGAATCCCCTCCACTCTGAGCTCGTATCCCCCATAAAGTATATAACATCAATCAATCTACCAACCACAAAGCCATATTTTCCACGACCGGAAAACTGATGACCTATCCACCAGATAGGTCATCAGTATATGATCGGTGCGGATCCGACACCCGGACTTCGGCCGTTCAGCTGCTCCGGCTGCCTCCGGGCACCGGATGTTTTTAACGGTATGAAGTAGTTAGAGCTAGAAGTAGATGCTCCGACCACTGCGTAGCGTCCGTTCTGCATCACTGCGGCTCTGCTCCTATTCACTTTAATGCAGTACTGCAGCTCGGCCGCTATTCCGTGACCGGATCCATCTGCTTCCGGCATGGACGTCCCGTACCCCGAGGCAGCCGGAGCAGCTGATCGGTGCAGGGTTCGGGTGTCGGACCCCCACAGATCATATACTGATGACCTATGCGGATGATAGATTATCAGTTGTCTGATAGTGGGAAACCCCTTTAAGGCTCCTTACAACCTCCGAGTTCTATGGAGACATAATAGAGCACTTATAGACTTCTATAGGACCCACTGTACCTCCATATGCCTCCAATTTCATTTGAATTAGAAACAAAAAATTGTTGGATTCTCGGATGCCATATTACTGAGGTTCTCCCCTAAAAACATTGCTTCTAGGAGAGACTCTCTGTGACATATGGTGCGGTACCATGGTACAGAGCAGAAGAGGATACCGTGTGCCAACCTCCTGCACATTGCACTGACGTAGGACCCTCTAAGTATTCTTATTTGGAAGTAAAATTCTGTTCCTATTACTTTTGAGGGTAATAGGGCTGGCACTTGTTGGTATCTTTAGGGGCACTGTGGGGAAATAAGTGTCAGCCCTTAAGCGTAGACTTTACAATAACTCTTAGTAACGCGGGAGTCGTAGTAGAAAAAAAAAGTGGGTTACCACAACTGTCACATAGCCTCAAAGTTTGCTACAAAGGGGAAAAAGTTGAAAGCAAATTGTGACGATCCCAAGAATTCAGACTATGTCTGTCCCACGTGAGGTCGAAGCGAAGACCATGCCTAATGAAGACAGTGGCTGAAATTTAGGGGGGCTTAGATTGACACAATATAGGGCACTATCTGTCTCATATGGGGGCACTGTGACGGTTATTGTTATGGGAAAACTGAGGCTTCCTCTCATTTCGTGGGAATTTGAGTACACAGAATTAGGGGTATATACAGAATTTGAAGCAGGGTGTATTTTTGTCCAGGTCATGGGGGGTGGGTTGTTCCTATTTGTGAATTTCGGCATGCATACATTGATCGTATTGAATTGCTGTGTTGTAATTTGCGCTCAGTCAAGTTGATAATGTGGCAAAACAATTAACCATTATATTCCATGGGCTTTCAATTCAGCAAAATCAGATGATCGACAGATGTAATTGATCGTCTTTAATCGTGAGGGTAAATACATGATGTCGAAAATCGAAACTTGATGAGATGCAATAAATGCTCTAGAAAGGTTGTCAGCCACCATTACAGCTACTACAAAGGGTGGCACCCAGAGTCTTGGACGGTAAATCCACTTGGTTATTCGGTGATGCTTTACACAGACCCATATTGCTGCATATCTAGATATATTACATTATTCTGAACTTCTACTCAATGCCAGATTGAAGCTGATGACAGATAAAGGTCGTGAAGAGTTAGCAGTACTAAAACCCTTCTTCACTTCATCTCTTAATGCAATATTAATCAGGTCACTGTAGAAAACCTTCAATTATTTGTCTTGTTTGGTCCTGAGGAACCACAACCGTATCACAAATGTCCTCCAAAAAAATGGAAGTGTTATTTTTTGGGTGTCCAATCAAGATGTAAGAAGGGTTCAATTGTGAGGAGGAACCTGTAAAGGCGCAAACACTGAAAAAAGAGGAACACGTGGCAAAAAGGCAACATGGAGCACCATTCATGGTGGTGGTCCATGCCAGCATGTCCTCTTGTACCATGTCAAGATGGGTATAGGTTTGTTGTCCTTGAGGTAGAGTAAGATGGCATGACTCTTGGACCAGTTCTTCTTCCCTAGTTTGCTAACACTGAGATACCAATGGAAGGGGTAAGGTCTCACATGGACCATGACGAAGACATGTGGTTCCTTCCTGGCTCAAGGCACCTTCTCCATGGACAAGGGCTGCATTGGCACCATATCGCCATTATCTACAGAACTGCATCTACCTTAGATTGTCAATGAGAAACTCCCAAAAGATGAATCTCCTTATATAGTTTTTCATAAACCAACGTCTGAGGGTTCACACAAAGTAGAAGCCTTCACATTTTATTAGGCTCCTCGGTAATTCTATTCAGAGGGACATAATTAAAGAGCAATAAACGAAATTAATTGGCATCATGGACAATGAAGGCTGTCTCTCTCTTGTTGTCGGTCACATACGTTATGTCAAAGGTCTCTGTTGTCTCTTTATGACATTGCGCACTGTGGTTTCAAGAAATAGCGTAGATGGAGCCGCGGTCTCTTCCTTGATTTTCCTTCTACGGCTGAATCACTCCACAGTGGTTTGCACAATCTGGACTGGTAATAGGTCAGTTCTTTATATCTGTCACAATAATTCTATCTGACAGGAAGGACGAATTCATAGCTTCATTGTCAGTCTCGCACCGCAGAGAGAAGAAACTTTACTTAGTCTATTATCTCTCCTTACCTCGCTCATTTAAGGACAGTCATTGAGAAGATTAGCGCAGTCATTTTGAGAGGAATAATTGTAACATTCTATCTTGTTGAAAAATTATGTAACAATTTTTAGCATTTTTCCCCCCGACCCATGAGGGATTTTTACATTTCCTTTTCATGGCATTTTGTCTTAGTTGAGAGGAATCCCTCCATCAATGACTCAGAGGAGAGAGCAGCTACAATATACGTCTCTGGAGGACGTTACATGGACAACCCATTGATTTTATGGGCAGGGCCACCGTCAGATGGTACTGCCATCATGGTCTAAGACTACACATATACAAAAAGGGGCTCGCTACTCTGGCCAGACGTTAGCCCTCCAGCTTAATTGAATCCTGCGCCTTTTCACTTAGGTGAAATGAATGAGCCCCTTGTTATGAACAAGGGGCCCACTCATTTGACATAATCAAAACTGCACAGGCTCCAGTTAAAGGGTTAACAATCTAATAAAGTGATGGCTCATTGCTAAGATATGACATTGTTTTATGATCTATTGAGGGGTCAGACCTCTTGGACCCCCACTGATAACGAGAACGAAGTGGCCGTAGCAATGAAGTCCCCTTTATTTTTTTTATTTTTTGTGGCGCCCCGCTACCCACTATTCAGAGAACTGCAGCACGACCCAACTTAGGTTCCATGAACAGCCGGTTAGCCGGAGCGCCACTGTGTAGGGAAAAGGGGCTAAGGAGTGCTGTGGCTCCTTCATTCTCAGGATTAGTGGGGGTCCCAGAGTTCATACCCCTGCCGATCATATAGTGATGGCATATCCTAGCAATATGCCATTTCTTTAATAAATGGAAAAGACCATTTAAGCGACAGGACTAGCGTTTAGCCGTAGTAGCGAGTCCTTATTTTTTACTGTATTGCACGGGTCTCTGGTGGAAGTATCATCTTATAGGAACTTTGTCTATTAAAGTCAATGGGCCATCCATGTAATGTGTGGACCTACATGGTCTTCAGCCGCTGACTACCTGCTCCTGAATTCAGTGCCAGCCAGAAGTAACCAGGCATGGAGTAACGCCGATGGTGGACGTTGAGGTGCCTAATGGGAGAATTGACTGCTGTTTGTCAATTCCTTCCCCTCTCCCTTGAAGTCTATCGAAGTTATGGAAAGAGCCAAGAAAGCAGCGCTTCATATTCATGTTAATATATTGGCAAGGCCTTTAGGATTCCCCATGAAAGGAGCTTAGCATGAGAGGCTTCTGGGGTCCTAGGGTTGCCTAAGCTACCATACCATCTTCTCTCTTGACTGTTCCTTTGGTGGGAGACACATAGACTGTATAAATGAAGGTATTCCTTTAAGGAGCTTCCCAAATGGTCAATGACAGCGTGCTGCGCTCCTTACAGTATGGGTCCCAAAAATTTTTTATTAACACATTGTAATACTTCATTTCCCCTGTGGTGGCACTGCAGGGGAATTGAAAACTTGTTGCTGGGTTCCCTCACAGATAAAAGATGATCGCTGGGGTTCCAGCAGTAGATACTCTTCTTTTTTTCTCGAGGGCACCCTTATAACAAAGGGGGATTATTAGAAGTGGAGTACCCCTTTAAGCTTACACTCATTTTATTTACACTCACAATTATTTAGCTCGTGACCTTTGTGTGGTCACTGCTTCACATTCTCTTCTGCACATTCCTTGTAAATTTGCATTTCTTAATATTTACTTGGAACAAGCTCCCACCCACCTGCCCAATCACAGCGGGGTCTCTGAAATATTCAACCTCACAGCGGTAAATGTTAATTCCTCACAACACATCAATCCGACCTAAGAAGTAAAAAAACAAAAACACTGCTCCTTCATGTAGAATTAATCTCATTTTCATGAAATAACATTCCTGGGCCTGTAATAAGGACGCCTTAACCTACTAAACATTGATTTCGGTATGACGCAGGGACGGCGTGTCGATGTATTTATGTGTAAATATCCTGTTTGGAAGATAAACAAGGACTAAACATGAAGGTCCTTCAAATAAACCACCACTTAAGGGCGATTATCAGAATTATAGAATTCATACAAATTTGCAAAAAAATTAATTCTAAGGAGCATTACATTACAGAGTGCACATTCTAAAACTTAAGGGGAATAACCAGTAGGTCGCATCAATGCTCCAGTGCAAAATTATAATTCTCCAACCTGTTCATATCTAAATTGCTGTCTGCAAGGGGTAGTATTATAGTAGTGATAATCTTGTATATAGCAGCAGTATTATAGTAGTTATATTCTTGTATATAGGAGCAGTATTATAGTAGTTATATTCTTGTATATAGGGCAGTATTATAGTAGTTATAGTCTTGTATATAGGAGCAGTATTATAGTAGTTATATTCTTGTATATAGGGGCAGTATTATAGTAGTTATATTCTTGTATATAGGAGCAGTATTATAGTAGTTATATTCTTGTATATAGGGCAGTATTATAGTAGTTATATTCTTGTATATAGGGGGCAGTATTATAGTAGTTATATTCTTGTATATAGGGGAAGTATTATAGTAGTTATATTCTTGTATATAGGGGGCAGTATTATAGTAGTTATATTCTTGTATATAGGAGCAGTATTATAGTAGTTATATTCTTGTATATAGGGAGCAGTATTATAGTAGTTATATTCTTGTATATAGGGGGCAGTATTATAGTAGTTATATTCTTGTATATAGGGGCAGTATTATAGTAGTTATATTCTTGTATATAGGGGCAGTATTATAGTAGTTATATTCTTGTATATAGGGGGCAGTATTATAGTAGTTATATTCTTGTATATAGGAGCAGTATTATAGTAGTTATATTCTTGTATATAGGGGGCAGTATTATAGTAGTTATATTCTTGTATATAGGGGCAGTAATATAGTAGTTATATTCTTGTATATAGGGGGCAGTATTATAGTAGTTATATTCTTGTATATGGGAGCAGTATTATAGTAGTTATATTCTTGTATATGGGAGCAGTATTATAGTAGTTATATTCCTGGTTATAGGGGCAGTATTATAGTAGTTATATTCTTGTATATAAGGGCAGTATTATAGTAGTTATATTCTTGTATATAGGGAGCAGTATTATAGTAGTTATATTCTTGTATATAGGGGGCAGTATTATGGTAGTTATATTGTTGTATATAGGGGCAGTATTATAGTAGTTATAGTCTTGTATTTAGGGGCAGTATTATAGTAGTTATATTCTTGTATATAGGAGCAGTATTATAGTAGTTATATTCTTGTATATAGGAGCAGTATTATAGTAGTTATATTCTTGTATATAGGGGGCAGTATTATAGTAGTTATATTCTTGTATATAGGAGCTGTATTATAGTAGTTATATTCTTGTATATAGGGGGTAGTATTATGGTACTTATATTCTTGTACATAGAAGCCAGTATTATAGTATTTATATTCTTGTACATAGGGGTCAGTATTATAGTAGTTATATTCTTGTATATAGGGGGCAGTATTATAGTAGTTATATTCTTGTATATAGGGGCAGTATTATAGTAGTTATATTCTTGTATATAGGGGCAGTATTATAGTAGTTATATTCTTGTATATAGGGGGCAGTATTATAGTAGTTATATTCTTGTATATAGGAGCAGTATTATAGTAGTTATATTCTTGTATATAGGGGGCAGTATTATAGTAGTTATATTCTTGTATATAGGGGCAGTATTATAGTAGTTATATTCTTGTATATAGGGGCAGTAATATAGTAGTTATATTCTTGTATATAGGGGGCAGTATTATAGTAGTTATATTCTTGTATATGGGAGCAGTATTATAGTAGTTATATTCTTGTATATGGGAGCAGTATTATAGTAGTTATATTCCTGGTTATAGGGGCAGTATTATAGTAGTTATATTCTTGTATATAAGGGCAGTATTATAGTAGTTGTATTCTTGTATATAGGGAGCAGTATTAATAGTAGTTATATTCTTGTATATAGGGGGCAGTATTATAGTAGTTATATTCTTGTATATAGGGGCAGTATTATAGTAGTTATATTCTTGTATTTAGGGGCAGTATTATAGTAGTTATATGCTTGTATATAGGAGCAGTATTATAGTAGTTATATTCTTGTATATAGGAGCAGTATTATAGTAGTTATATTCTTGTATATAGGGGGCAGTATTATAGTAGTTATATTCTTGTATATAGGAGCTGTATTATAGTAGTTATATTCTTGTATATAGGGGGTAGTATTATGGTACTTATATTCTTGTACATAGAAGCCAGTATTATAGTATTTATATTCTTGTACATAGGGGTCAGTATTATAGTAGTTATATCCTTTTATATAGGGGCAGTATTATAGTAGTTATATTCTTGTATATAGGGGCAGTATTATAGTAGTTATATTCTTGTATATAGGGGGCAGTATTATAGTAGTTATGTTCTTGTATATAGGGGGGCAGTATTATAGTAGTTATATTCTTGTATATAGGAGGCAGTATTATAGTAGTTATATTCTTGTATATAGGAGGCAGTATTATAGTAGTTATATTCTTGTATATAGGAGCAGTATTATAGTAGTTGTATTCTTGTATATAGGGGGCAGTATTATAGTAGTTATATTCCTGTATATAGGAGGCAGTATTATAGTAGTTATATTCTTGTATATAGGAGGCAGTATTATAGTAGTTATATTCTTGTATATAGGGGCAGTATTATAGTAGTTATATTCTTATATATAGGGGGCAGTATTATAGTAGTTATATTCTTGTATATAGGAAGCAGTATTATAGTAGTTATATTCTTGTATATAGGGGCAGTATTATAGTAGTTATATTCTTGTATATAGGGGGCAGTATTACAGTAGTTATATTCTTGTATATAAGGGCAGTATTATAGTAGTTATATTCTTGTATATAGGAGCAGTATTATAGTAGTTATATTCTTGTATATAGGAGCAGTATTATAGTAGTTATATTCTTGTATATAGGGGCAGTATTATAGTAGTTATATTCTTGTATATAGGGGACAGTATTATAGTAGTTATATTCTTGTATATCGGAGGCAGTATTATAGTAGTTATATTCTTGTATATAGGAGCAGTATTATAGTAGTTATATTCTTGTATATAGGGGCAGTATTATAGTAGTTATATTCTTATATATAGGGGGCAGTATTATAGTAGTTATATTCTTGTATATATGAAGCAGTATTATAGTAGTTATATTCTTGTGTATAGGGGACAGTATTATAGTAGTTATATTCTTGTATATCGGAGGCAGTATTATAGTAGTTATATTCTTGTATAAAGGGGCAGTATTATAGTAGTTATATTCTTGTATATAGGGGCAGTATTATAGTAGTTATATTCTTGTATATAGGGGGCAGTATTATAGTAGTTATATTCTTGTATAAAGGGGCAGTATTATAGTAGTTATATTCTTGTATATAGGGGCAGTATTATAGTAGTTATATTCTTGTATATAGGGGGCAGCATTGTAGTAGTTATGTTCTTGTATATAGGGGGCAGTATTATAGTAGTTATAATCTTGTATATAGGGGCAGTATTATAGTAGTTATATTCTTGTATATGGGAGCAGTATTATAGTAGTTCTATTCTTGTATATGGGAGCAGTATTATAGTAGTTATATTCCTGGTTATAGGGGCAGTATTATAGTAGTTATATTCTTGTATATAGGGGGCAGTATTATAGTAGTTATATTCTTGTACATAGGGGGCAGTATTATAGTAGTTGTATTCTTGTATATAGGGGCAGTATTATAGTAGTTATATTCTTGTATATAGGGGCAGTAATATAGTAGTTATATTCTAGTATATAGGGGGCAGTATTATAGTAGTTATATTCTTGTATATGGGAGCAGTATTATAGTAGTTATATTCTTGTATATGGGAGCAGTATTATAGTAGTTATATTCCTGGTTATAGGGGCAGTATTATAGTAGTTATATTCTTGTATATAAGGGCAGTATTATAGTAGTTATATTCTTGTATATAGGGAGCAGTATTATAGTAGTTATATTCTTGTATATAGGGGGCAGTATTATAGTAGTTATATTCTTGTATATAGGGGGCAGTATTATAGTAGTTATATTCTTGTATATAGGAGGTAGTATTATAGTAGTTATATTCTTGTATATAGGGGCAGTATTATAGTAGTTATAGTCTTGTATTTAGGGGCAGTATTATAGTAGTTATATTCTTGTATATAGGAGCAGTATTATAGTAGTTATATTCTTGTATATAGGAGCAGTATTATAGTAGTTATATTCTTGTATATAGGGGGCAGTATTATAGTAGTTATATTCTTGTATATAGGAGCTGTATTATAGTAGTTATATTCTTGTATATAGGGGGTAGTATTATGGTAGTTATATTCTTGTATATAGGGGACAGTATTATAGTAGTTATATTCTTGTATATAGGGGCAGTATTATAGTAGTTATATTCTTGTATATAGGGGGCAGTATTACAGTAGTTATATTCTTGTATATAAGGGCAGTATTATAGTAGTTATATTCTTGTATATAGGAGCAGTATTATAGTAGTTATATTCTTGTATATAGGAGCAGTATTATAGTAGTTATATTCTTGTATATAGGGGCAGTATTATAGTAGTTATATTCTTGTATATAGGGGACAGTATTATAGTAGTTATATTCTTGTATATCGGAGGCAGTATTATAGTAGTTATATTCTTGTATATAGGAGCAGTATTATAGTAGTTATATTCTTGTATATAGGGGCAGTATTATAGTAGTTATATTCTTATATATAGGGGGCAGTATTATAGTAGTTATATTCTTGTATATATGAAGCAGTATTATAGTAGTTATATTCTTGTATATAGGGGACAGTATTATAGTAGTTATATTCTTGTATATCGGAGGCAGTATTATAGTAGTTATATTCTTGTATAAAGGGGCAGTATTATAGTAGTTATATTCTTGTATATAGGGGCAGTATTATAGTAGTTATATTCTTGTATATAGGGGGCAGTATTATAGTAGTTATATTCTTGTATAAAGGGGCAGTATTATAGTAGTTCTATTCTTGTATATAGGGGCAGTATTATAGTAGTTATATTCTTGTATATAGGGGGCAGCATTGTAGTAGTTATATTCTTGTATATAGGGGGCAGTATTATAGTAGTTATAATCTTGTATATAGGGGCAGTATTATAGTAGTTATATTCTTGTATATGGGAGCAGTATTATAGTAGTTCTATTCTTGTATATGGGAGCAGTATTATAGTAGTTATATTCCTGGTTATAGGGGCAGTATTATAGTAGTTATATTCTTGTATATAGGGGGCAGTATTATAGTAGTTATATTCTTGTACATAGGGGGCAGTATTATAGTAGTTGTATTCTTGTATATAGGGGCAGTATTATAGTAGTTATATTCTTGTATATAGGGGCAGTAATATAGTAGTTATATTCTAGTATATAAGGGGCAGTATTATAGTAGTTATATTCTTGTATATGGGAGCAGTATTATAGTAGTTATATTCTTGTATATGGGAGCAGTATTATAGTAGTTATATTCCTGGTTATAGGGGCAGTATTATAGTAGTTATATTCTTGTATATAAGGGCAGTATTATAGTAGTTATATTCTTGTATATAGGGAGCAGTATTATAGTAGTTATATTCTTGTATATAGGGGGCAGTATTATAGTAGTTATATTCTTGTATATAGGGGGCAGTATTATAGTAGTTATATTCTTGTATATAGGAGGTAGTATTATAGTAGTTATATTCTTGTATATAGGGGCAGTATTATAGTAGTTATAGTCTTGTATTTAGGGGCAGTATTATAGTAGTTATATTCTTGTATATAGGAGCAGTATTATAGTAGTTATATTCTTGTATATAGGAGCAGTATTATAGTAGTTATATTCTTGTATATAGGGGGCAGTATTATAGTAGTTATATTCTTGTATATAGGAGCTGTATTATAGTAGTTATATTCTTGTATATAGGGGGTAGTATTATGGTAGTTATATTCTTGTATATAGAGGGCAGTATTATAGTAGTTATATTCTTGTATATAGGGGCAGTATTATAGTAGTTATATTCTTGTATATAGGGGGCAGTATTATAGTTGTTATATTCTTGTATATAGGGGCAGTATTATAGTAGTTATATTCTTGTATATAGGGGCAGTATTATAGTAGTTATATTCTTGTATATAGGAGCAGTATTATAGTAGTTATATTCTTGTATATAGGAGCAGTATTATAGTAGTTATATTCTTGTACATAGGGGGCAGTATTATAGTAGTTATATTCTTGTATATAGGGGGCAGTATTATAGTAGTTATATTCTTGTATATAGGGGCAGTATTATAGTAGTTATATTCTTATATATAGGGGGCAGTATTATAGTAGTTATATTCTTGTATATAGGAGCAGTATTATAGTAGTTATATTCTTGTATATAGTGGGCAGTATTATAGTAGTTATATTCTTGTATATAGGGGCAGTATTATAGTAGTTATATTATTGTATATAGGAGCAGTATTATAGTAGTTATATTCTTGTATATAGGGGCAGTGTTATAGTAGTTATATTCTTGTATATAGGAGCACTATTATAGTAGTTATATTCTTGTATATAGGGGGCAGTATTATAGTAGTTATATTCTTGTATATAGGGGGCAGTATTATAGTAGTTATATTCTTGTATATAGGAGCAGTATTATAGTAGTTATATTCTTGTATATAGGCGGCAGTATTATAGTAGTTATATTCTTGTATATAGAGGCAGTGTTATAGTAGTTATATTCTTGTATATAGGAGCAATATTATAGTAGTTATATTCTTGTATATAGGCGGCAGTATTATAGTAGTTATATTCTTGTAAATAGGAGTAGTATTATAGTAGTTATATTCTTGTATATAGCGGGCAGTATTATAGTAGTTATATTCTTGTATATAGGAGCAGTATTATAGTAGTTATATTCTTGTATATAGGCGGCAGTATTATAGTAGTTATATTCTTGTATATAGAGGCAGTGTTATAGTAGTTATATTCTTGTATATCGGAGGCAGTATTATAGTAGTTATATTCTTGTATATATTATAGTAGTTATATTCCTATTAATTGTTTCTGGAGTTGATTTTTACAGGAGTTGTTCGGGCTAATTCAGCGGATGTCGAACCAATGCGTACCCACCCGTCTCCTCACTTTATGATGTGAATATCCTCTTATAGGGCATATGAAGAGGGGTTGCCCTTAGTAGTCAACCCTTTTAAGAACTTGAAGAGTGCTTGAGAGAAAAATAATGAATAAAATGTTGGGAGAAATTAAATTAATTTAATCTGAGTATTGAGGAAGAAAGGAATAAGAAGGAAAAGGAAGACAATAAAAAAACATAGAGGAAGTACAGTAAGTGAATGAGCAGATCGATAAAACATTGCTCTATTACTTGCATTAAGGTATCATGAAATAGAAATGAATATTCACCAGGACTGTGGACACCTTATGCACTTAGCACATGATAAGGACAATAGGAATGTACAATAAGTTACAGAATCTTCATTTTCTCTCCTCCGTGTTCATCGGACCTTAACATTTCTTATAGTATTATTATGCCAATATCAAAGGATGAAGAAAAATGTAAGGGATATAGGCTTTACCTGTAGTCTGATCCTTCTTTATTTGGTCTACATAGCAGAAGCCAGGGAGCTCAACTCAGATCCCTATTTCAACATTTATAGTCTTATATGAGGGAAATATGGTTCTGCAGAGCCATAGCTAGGTTTTTTCCCCCATGCCCTAGCTCTGACCAAGCCAAATTGGCTTGTTAACACCCCTACTGGTACCCAAGACACATGCACTGCTAACCCCCACACCAGCTATGGGACATGTGTGGTTCCGTAATAAAAATACACCTTGTGGCGAAAAATCAGCGAAGCAAATTTAAGTGCATTTACTTATATCTACCATTGACAATAAGTTCTGCAATGCAAAAGTGATAACCACTACATATAATATCCGTAGTAAATGTGGAAACCACAAGTTCCATGATGCCTTGCCCTAGTATCATTTAGGAAAGTGTTGCTAAATCATATCTATCTGAGGCTAAATTATTATAAATCAAGCATAACTGTAAACAGGATGCATAAGAGCCACAGATGCAGAAACAGAAAAAAGCACAAGAGAGGCTGCATGCTGTGCCCCATGCAGCAGCATGCATGTCACAGGCAATGTGCAAACTCAAGCGCACCTCAGAGAGGAGCAGTGAATAAGTTGGCAAAATATATACATCATCTATAGGGCACAGGATGCAGCATGGAGTAGTTTCATTGACAACAGTAGAATACACAGGGCAATTTTTTTTTAAATTATGTCACTCTGTGAATTCTTGGATTGTTGCTGTCATGCCATTATTTCCAGAAGGATTGCCCCTCCAAATTCCCAATACAAAAATGTATGATAAAGCAATATTTCTATCCAGATAGAAGATCCTTCCAGGCCAGGGGGTGAAGAAGAAGTAGGCTGGGTCTTTTCGGGTCCTTCAAAAGAGATTATTCTAAGAGCCCACCTTGCATCTGTACAGAACGTGAGTGCGTCCACTTTGAACTGCGTTATTAGCTGTACACTCAGGACATATAATTAAAAAGGTCTAATAGGTTATTTGTAATCATCCCATAAGAAATACATTCTACTAGCAATTTTTTTCCAATCTGCCGGACCTTTGGAACCTATCAATGTGGTAGATCCTTTGGTACTGGTGGATAAGTTCAACCATGGGCCGAAACATACATATATATATATATACAGGGGCGTAGCTAAAGGCTCATGCGCCCGGGTGCAAGAATTCAGCTTGGGCCCCCCTACCCCTCCCCAACAGCATCAGACCCCTGCGCGCATCTATGCCCAGACGCCTTGCCCAACAGTCCCCATAATATAATGCCCTCACACAGTATAATGCTCCCATTGGTGCCCCCACACAGTATAATGCCCTATAACGTATAATGCCCCCCATGTCAGCCCCCACAGTATAATGCCCCACATAGCTGACCCCATACAGTATAGTGCCCCCATCAGACCCCATACAGTATAATGCCCCCATATCAGCTCCCCATACAGTACAATGCCCCCATACAGTATAATGCCCCCCATATCAGCTCCCCATACAGTATAATCTCCCCCATATGAGCTCCCCATACAGTATAATGCCCCTCCATATCAGCTCCCCATACAGTATAATGCCTCCCATATCAGCTCCCTATACAGTATAATGCCCCCATATCAGCCCCCATACAGTATAGTGCCCCCCATATGAGCTCCCCATACAGTATAATGCCCCCATATGAGCTACCCATACAGTATAATTCCCCCATATCAGCCCCCATACAGTATAATGCCCCCATATCAGCCCCATGCAGTATAATTCCCCCCGTCTTATCAGCCCCCCATGCCATATCAGCCCCCCATGCAGTATAATGCCCCCCCCCACAATATCAGCCCCCCCATACAGTATAATGCCCCCATATGTGCATAATAGAAAAATAGCATAATTACTTACCTATCCTAGTTCCCACGCCGGGTGGAGGATCCTTCGCCTCCTCCGGTGTGTGCTATGAGTGACTCAGCGCAGACAGGTGCGATGATGTGGCTACGTCCCGCCACCCCGCGTCGAGCCGCTCAGTGCACAGTGAATGCTGGATCAAGGAGATGTCAGCTCCTTGCTCCAGCATTGAATGGAACCGGGACCTCAGTGACCGGGACCTCGTTTTCACACGAATGCCCAGGGGGACGCGACCCACAGTGTGTAATGTATTTTGTTGTATTGTGCTGTTTGCGGTGGAGAGAGGAGGGGGGGCTGTAATTTAATGGGCCCCCCTCTTCACCGCAAACAGCACAATACAACACAATACATTACAAGCCAACCCAACACAATACATTACAATACAGACTCTGCAGCTCACCTGGAGTCCTCCGCACCGGCTCTTCCACTGCACTGGCTGGAAGACGTGCCACGTGACAACACGGTCACATGGTACACAAAGTGTACCATGTGACCGTAACCAGGAAGTGCCGGCTTCACGGCACAGAAAATGTATTTAACAAGCCTGCTGTATGGCTTAGGGGCCCGGTCGCAACTGCGACGCCTATAGCTACGCCACTGTATATATATGTATGTATATATATATATATATATATATATATACATATATATATTTTTTTATTTTTTTTATATATATATATTAACGATTAATAATTAATAGCAGAGTTGAAATTGCCCTTTAACACTGTCTTTTGGGCATTGTCAGAATCCTTGAGTCAAAGGGGTATTCCAAATATTGACATTTAGGGCATATCTTAATATAGTAGGTTTACCTGTAGTCCTGTAATCCTCTGCTACATGTAAATGCAAATTTTCAGTGACTATTCCAAAATGAGACATCATTTGAACCCATAACTGAGGACAGCTGATGATTGGCATAGATTGTTTTGGCCTTTTTCCGTTTTGGACACATTAGCTACAGAAAGATCAAATAAAAAAAAAGATTCATTATAATCAAAAATGTATTTTTCCTGGCAACATTTGTAATAAATCTCTTGTATTAAGCGGAGTAGAAATCTATTTATTAATAAACGGGAGAATACTCGCACAGTGGACGCTCTCCCGGAATGAATTAAAAATTTAAGAAAAAACTATGTTTGCAAATACGAGTCATAAGAAAGTTTATGTTAAAGGATTTTTCCCATCTTAGAAATTTATGGCATATTCTCAGGATATGCCATAAATGTCTGATAAGCGTGGGTCCGGAATGTGCTCGGCTGTTTCCGTAACTCCCATACAAGTGAATGGAGAGAGCCATATGTGTGGCCTCCTCTCAATAAATTTTTCCCCTGGATGTAGGATGGGTGTCTTCTCACCAGGCAGGGTGGCTGTCGGGGTACCACCATTCTCAGCTTAGGCACGGGTCCCAGTTTATATGCCATAAATGCCTAAAATGGGAATAAGGCTATAAAGTTCTAAGTTAATAGAGATCCTCATTCATTAGCCATAGTGGAGAGCGGATACAAAAAGAATCTCTCTCTCTCTCTCTGGAGGACCCAACCTGTCCATACATTATGAAAACAGTCCATTGTTTTTTCATTGTAATTGTGTAATTCTTAATTTCTCCTGTGGGGGAGCTGCAGGGAAACAGAACAATAGCTAGTTTCCTCAAAGATTGTAACTGATAGCTGGGGGTCCACTACATTGCGACCCTGGGGTAGATGCTGTAAATGGTTACTGTATTTTGGTGACAGTAATAATAATATTATATTCAGACACTGCTCACAGTGTATTTCCTTAATATACAACACAGTATAAGTTTCACATATTATTTTTACAACATGAAACCTTTAGAGAAGTTTCTGCTTTTTACAACCCTTTTTGTTAGAAAGGTTCCTGAAAAATATGGTAGTCACAGGGTTTTTTGCTTCTGGTACTGCAGCGATCTGCTTTAATCTATAGACAAATGTGGCAATAAGTGTTCAATTTCCCTGCAGCGCCACCACAGGGGAAATAAAGTATTACACAGTTCTCATTGAAAATAATGGGTTGTCTATGTCATGCATGGACATGCCGGTCCTCCAGAGAGGGAGAATCTTTGTAGCCGCTCTGCGCTTTCACTAACTGATTGAAGACCCGAAATTGGGGGCCCCTCTATTAACTCATGCCATTATTATATATTTGAAAATAACTTTTCTAAACTATACTGATAATAAGATATAATACATATCTGAAGAAAGTCAAGTATATAAAAATAATTCTATACATTAGGATAACTTTAATTAGTTTACATGAATAATTTATGTGAAGGACGGGCAGACATTTGGTTTCTGTATTGTACGAGTGTAAGCACATAATAAAGACTGAACTGATTCAGACCTCAGGGTGAATAGTAAGATAAAGGCCGGTGCCCTTATGAGAGTTTAATCTTACATGCAATAACTTCTTCCTAGAACTCTGTCACTGTGTTCAAGGGCTAGAGCATCACATTATAGAAGAATACAAAGCTGAGTAAACTGCTACAGAATCAGTGCTACGGTATTCTCTATTTCTACTTCTACTCTCATCATTGTTATCAAATACTTTGGGATTTTTCCATTTTGGGTAGTTCATGTATGATGATGACTCTTAAAATGCTAAAAACTAACATCATTGCTTTTACTTGCAGTGCCATGTCTGTCCACATGGTGTGCTGTTAAGAATAAACATGCCAGTGAGAAAAAAAATTCTCTAAGGCGCCAACTAGTGGATAAATTCTATCCTATAAACAAAGATGTTCTTTAATAGATCTAAACTCTAATCTGACTTTTTGGTGTGGGTTCAGGATCTTCATGCCCCCATGTCAAAAGAGAGATAAACAAGTATTAAAATTAAGATCGGTTGGGCATGCTCTCTATCTCTTCATTTAAAGGAATTTTCTACTGATTATCAAATATAATGATTTTTTTTTGTCATGGATGTCTTTGGTGGGAGTCCAACTGATGGGACCCCACCAATCTAAAAATGGGGGATACCCTTGCCACTGCTCAAAGAAGAGTGCCCAATCATACTCTATATGAGATATTAAAAAAAAAACAGCCAAGTGAGTGAACACCTCTCTACCAGAAATGATGGACCAGGTACCCATTTTCTCAGACCACGGAGGTGTGACCAGATATTTATGGAATAACGAATTAATAAGCTATGTATGGAATTCCTTGGAGAACACCCTTTTAAATGGGGTTTGAAGATACCAAAACCTAAAAATCTCCCTCTACTCATGGCCAAAATGACCCCAGTCGATATTAAACTCTTAGAGATCAGGAAACTCTCATCGACGTCTGGTCATGAGATAGGAGCAACCAATTACAGACACCAAACAGAGACATTAGTTGAAACCAAGGTAGTCAATGAAACCACATCTCCCCAAGGCACTTATTAAGTTCCCTTTACAAAAATTTACTTCATTCCAAGGTGATGTCATTATTTAGGACAAGAACTTAATATCTCCACTTCAACAGTTTCCACCATTGCTGGATCTTCATCATCAAGCCTACAGGTGGTCTTCCCAGCCATGGTTGGACAACTACCACCAGCCTGCTAAACGAGAGGTTATATTTGGTAAAACATCTTCTAACAGCTGTAGAGCCACAGGTCTCGGAAAGCCAGCTTTGGAGATAAAGCAATGAAATATGATAAGCCTTTCAAGCCACGGTACATAACCCGAACAAAAGTCTTTAAGGCCACTCAACCCGTCGAGTTTACAAATTAACAAATGCATTTGCACGCACATTGTCCTAATTTACATACAAATTAGTTATTCATTGGTAATAAAAGGAATTGGGTTAAAAACCCCTGAAGGAGGCTTTAGAGAGCCTACTGTTTCCTAGCTCCTCACGTCACAAGCCGCAGCAACCAGGAGAACCCTGCTCCATTGTAACTAACTCTGATATTGGGGGGACGAAGACGATTCCGTTGAGTTGTCTATCGGAGATTTTGTGACGGGCTGATGTTCTGTAGACTGACATACGGAAAGGGTGGTTTTGCTTCTTAATTATTGAGCGCCTCCATCACTCAAGGGATGAAAATGTTCAGATTGTCCTAACGCCGTCATCCATTATTCATTCATTAACCCTTAAGATGCTAAAGAGAAGACCTCCAACCTATCGAAAATTAAACGATCCATCGTTGAAAAACGACCATAGGGTTTTTCCATCTTTGAATCTTGTCCTGTTCTTTTTTTTTTTTTTTCCTTCGCTCCCCTCCCTCCCGAGGTCTTGGGGGCATTGCATTTCTTGGCCATTTTTGGCGTTTTGCAATCAACAAAAGAATCGCAACCTTGCCAAAGATTGTAAGAAAAATGATACCCTTCAGGTGCATTGTATCAGACAGTCTAATCAGTAACTGCTTGTACTCGGGGAGGAAAATCACCGTTGAGGCTTTTTTCATAGACATGAGTGTATTCTCTTGCATGAAGGAACTTTTCCCTAGTGCCTTATTGCTCATTTCTACGACCTGTTGCCTGTTTTTAAAGGGGGACATCAACTACTGTGTTAGCGGCCAAAAACTTGCGTCACCATTGTGTTTTATGACTATTTAGAGGGTCATATATAAAACTCCTCGAAATGCCTTAATTTCCACTTGTTGTAAAGTCATTGGGGCAGAGACGTTCTCCTGCCTCCTGCCCGCACATATTCTACACTTCAGTAAATGTTATAGTCCAATTTTTTCTTAAAGCTCCGGATACATTTGTGTTTTATATTTAATAATAATAACATTTAATGCCCCCATGGTGAGCGGACTCCAGCTGGGCTACAGAACACTCAATAAACACCATAAACAGAGACGGAGGAACATTTGACTTACAGAACCATTAACTTTATAAGGTTTTATGTTCCCATTGCTTTTAATTATTTGGGATGAGGATGAATATGTCGTTTACTGTTTGTTTCATAGGTTTTTTTATGCATTGTCAAAATATGATATAATCCTAGGCGTCTCCATTGTTTCTCCTACCATGTAGAATGATTTGCCATACACAAGTCTTGAATAGTTGGGTGACAAACCTGGTGGGCACCTATAAGGTGGCATTTTTGTAATCAGACAGATTTTGTATTTATCTTAAATTTGTTAGAAATTTAGACAAATTGACAAAAGAAGGCATCACTGCACTCAAGTTTAAGTGAAATTAACACTAGTATACCATTCAAACTCACAGGATCCTGGAAGCTGAGATGTGAGGTGCTGTATGGTGGAAAGCTGAAGTATGGGGAGTAGATTGCTTTCCCGCAGCGCTGCAAACAATGTGAACACTCATGATTTGTTTCCTCTGTTATATACATTGCAAACTATTTTTTTGTGGACCTTGATTGCTGTATTCTACAGACAGCTAAAACGGGTCTACAAACAGCTCCTCATATCTCAGCTTCCCGGACCCCTCTGAGTGATATTTGGGGTTGGAAATGGATATTAGGGCGTACGGCAGTGATATCTTTACATGTAATAGAAAGACTGCTATATTGGTTCTTTAAATAACTGCACATTTATACTGTTTAAGTAAACACCCCCTCTGCTTCGTGATCCCCAGCATTGAATGTCACCGGCAGAAAATCTATTACCTGTCAATCTACAGAGAGAGAGAGAAATAAAGTAATTTCTGACTTTTTTTTTCTTGTAGTTTTGAAGTTGAATTCCTTTGCCTCCGTCATTCCCGTGAAATGAATGGAGTTGAAAGTTGGAGGGAATGTTATCTACAAATTGCTATTATAGGTACATCTACCGTTAATAGACCTCTAGGAGAGTTTTACAGAGACGTAATTATAATGTGAAGCGCGTTGGCAGCCTCAAAGGTCTGATTTATGTGCACACTGAGCTTTGAAAACTCCACGCGTTTTCTATTCTACAAGAACAGAGCTTCCTCCTGTTCTCAGCCGTTCCCGTACATAAAATAGGAAGATATTCAAATAAATGTATATTATCAAAGCCGCGGAGATGTAGAAAGAGGCGACTTTTCATTAAATAAACACATCCAGGCCGTGAGATGGAGCTCAATAAATGATTAATATTATTATATGGCTGAATAAAAAGGCAACCCAAAAAGAAGGATTTACCTTGAAATGCTCAATGCTGCTTAAAGAGATATATTACCTAATATTATATCTGTTTCTATGATAGCTGGGGGTTATTAGCCAACACGGCTGCCATTACTACCTCAACCAGGGTAGCCTTTTCCAGACTGCTGAATGCTCTTAGGCATTGATTGGACTAGCCCCTTTCCTCAGGGGTGGGGTTAACATGGCTCCACCTCTCTACATACAATGCAACCTAGTAAATGAAGTTGAGGAGCCAGCCCAAGCTCCTCGAAGAAATGGAAAAGCAAATATTACTGGTTCTAAGTGTTGCTGGAAATATTGTATAGTGTGAACTGGCACTATCAGAACCTTTTCTTCAAGAGTGGTTTAGAAAGAATTTTTTCAAATACCCCATTAGCAAATTCTGAGTTAATAAAGGCGGGTGCTCCATTTGAGATCCTCATCAATTATCCTGAGTGAAGAACGGCTGTAGAGAGCGCCTCTAACTGTGGAGGACTCAATATGTGTACACATTACATAGGCAGCCCGTTGTTTTATAAAGGAACTGTGTAATGTTTCATTTCCCCTGTGGTGGCGCTGTAGTGAAATTGAACACTTGGTGCCAGGTCTCCAGAGAGCTGATCGCTAGGGGTTCCAACAATAGGAAACCATATAAGCAGCTAATCAAGGGGGGAATCCTTCTAACAAAAAATTATTTTTAAAAGTGGACAACCCATTTAAAGGAACAGATAAGGAAAAAATGAAACGCTATATTTTGCATCATGCAGACCCTATCGGGGCGATATATAACACAAGGATTCAAAGGACACCAAAGAGAGAGAATCCCTGAGTCATGCTCCACCTTCTCAGGTCCTGGACTAGGCATAAACTTTGTGTATGAGTTTTGCTCAAAGCGTTCATTGAAAAATGGTTCTCATCAGCCGGGTTATTTATAAAAAAAAATTTTGGGGTGGGAGGTTTGGTGGGGAGGTGCTCTTCAACATGAATTTTTAGAGCACATAGTACTTGCTTGATTTAATATAATCCCTGTGACCTTCTCCAGTTGTCAGGTAGATGATTTTACCTGCTAATAAATAACTGATTCACTATGTTATGTCTAGTGCAGGGTCTGAGGGGGCGGAGCATGACACCGGGATTAAAAAAACTCAAATAGAGAATCCCTGTCACGCTCCTCCCCTTTTCTTCCTGCACTAGGCAGAATACAATGTGTCAGCTTTTCCTGGAGTGTTCCTTTAAATATTCCTTTGTCGAGTGAGTACATAAAAATAAATATACTTCTACTTCTACTATATTGAAATATAGTAGAGACCTGAAATCTTCTCCTTTTTAAGTTTTTGAACCTGCTTGTAGCTGAGAGCAGATGTTGGGATTGGTAATTCATTGTAACCTTGGCCTTTACGAAAAACTTGACTACGCTTCCCGGGGCACATATGAATTCTGCATGATCTGTGGGAGACTTACAAAAAAAAAGGTGTAATATCTCTTTAAGAAAATGTAGACTACAACAAACTCATTTTAATGCCTCCATGTGCTGACAACAGTCAAACTCACTGCTGCAACATCTAACAAACTCAGCTCGTCTACATCAGAAGGACCTCACCTTGCTAGAACACATGAGCTCAGCTCTGGCAGTTTTAATAAGTTCAGTACTTTTAGGGTCAGTTTACACTGAGTTTTTTTGGCACAGATTTCGATGGGGAAATCACGTCGGAATCAGCGCCAAAAAACGACCAAAATCGCCCCCCATTGTTTTCAATGGGAGTCAGAGGCGCTTTTTTCCCCGGCAAATTGTAGCCATTGGTGGGTAAAAAAAGCGGTGTGTCCTTTCCTGCGGTGCTTATTTCTGGTCTTTGCATTAGCTTCAATGGCTGCAGGCGAAAAATGCCCCGAATCACGCCGTAAAAAGTGCGGGAAAAAAAGCGCGGGCACTTCCAAATCTGCTTCAAAATTCCTGAAGGAATTCTGAGGCAGATTTTTTCTGCCTGCAAAAAAACTTTGTGTGAACAGGGCCTTGAAATGGGCTTAGAGAAGCTACATTGAATGAACCCTAGTACATCTGACAAACTCACCACTGCTACATTGGACAAACTCAGCCCTGCTACATAAGACAAACTGAACCCTGATACCTTGGACAAACCCAACGCAAACCCAATTCAAAGTTGGCGCTACTAGATTATACAAACTCAGCTCTGATAGATCATACAAACTCAGCTCTGCTACATCCATATGGATTTTTACATATAAAAGCAGAGATAACGTTGAATCTATTTTATTGTTTCAGGGTCCATCTACCAGTCTTGTTGAGACCCCATGCTTTGGTTTGGGTTTGGTCCCTCTCTCCCCCCTGGTAATGGATTGTGAGCAGAGGTGAGTCACGCAGACTGGGACCGCACAGCTGCCGATAAGTCAGGCCACAGTGATGTATGGAGAGAGCATTGATCGCAGCTCTTTGTGGCGTGTGCTGAAAGCATTATTTTAGGCCGCCGTGTTTATTTATGGACAGAGGAGAAGCATTAAAAGCTCAGAGGTTAAAGGGGATCTATAGCCTTCCCCAAAATTATTAACACTCTCCTTCCCACAGGGGGGCCATTTCCTCCGGGCCGCTCTTAAAGTCCTTATTAAATACATGACATGTACAGTAAATTCATTTACAAGGACGCAGTCGTCTGACAACAAAATTCTGTGTATTCTGCACAGTAGAACAGAAATCACAGCGGCTTCTTAAAGGGTAACTCCACCTAAAGGCAGTACTCCGCCATAACTTTCTTTTGGCAACTCAGATAAATTTTCCCCACAATGGAACACAAGCTTCTGTTGTCGTACTGTTGTTTAATTCTTGGAAATAAAAAAGTTGTCACAGCCACGCCCCCTGCTGATAACATAACTAAACGGTAATAAGAAATGAGTGCTAAATTTTATAAAAATTCCTTTTACGCAGTTGTGTTCCCGGGGTATTTATCTGGCACTTTTTACTTCTATGACTTCAAAAGGGAAAAAAATTGTGTAAAAAAATGCCTGGGGCATTTACCATCTTGAAAACCTAGAGATCTCACAACACCCACTATCCCTTTCCCGTCCAGTTGATAAAATCACAACAGGATCAGACAAATCGACTATCTGGAGGTAGAAGGCTAAGGGTATGTTCACACGTCAGAGTCTGTAACGGCTGAAATTACGGGGCTGTTTTCAGGAGAAATCAGCACCGTCATTTCAGCCGTAATGGCATGTTGAGGCGCTTTTCGCTGCGTCCATTACGGACGTTAAATGGAGCTGGTTTTCCATGGAGTCCATGGAAATCGGCTCCATTTACGTTTGAAGAAGTGACAGGCACTTCTTTGACGCGGGCGTCTTTTTTACGCCCCGCCTTTTGACAGTGGGGCATAAAAAAAATGACCGTGTGCACAGAACATCGTAAGACCCATTCTAATGAATGGGCAGATGTTTGCCAACGCTATCGAGGTGCATTTTCGGTCGTAAATCGAGGCGTAAAACGCCCGAATTACGTCCGTTAATAAGCCGTGTGAACATTCCCTAACTATAGCTTTCCACAAAATCAGGCACTATGCAATGATGTCATCACATTGATTTTGATGCAATGCAATGATGTCATCACACTGGCAATGATGCGATGCAATGATGTCATTACAATGGCAATGATGCGATCACGCTGGCAAAGATGCAATGCAATGATGTCATCACACTGGCAATAATGCGATGCAATGATGTCATCACACTGGCAATAATGTGATGCAATGATGTCATCACACTGGCAATGATGCGATGCAATGATGTCATCACACTGGTAAATGATGCGATGCAGTGATGTCATCACACTGGCAATAATGCGATGCAATGATGTCATCACACTGGCAATGATGCAATGCAATGATGTCATCACACTAGCAATGATGTGATCACACTGGCAATAATGCGATGCAATGATCTGATCACACTGGCAATGATGTGATGCGATGCAATTATGTCATCAAACTGGCAATGATGCGATGCAATGATGTCATTGCACAGTCTACAAAAAGGCCTGTGGCCTGCACTGCTAAATGCTGACCTATGACCGCCTTTCCAAAGGTTGCTTTATATTTTCTAGCTACCCCCTCACAGTCTCTATTTATTGCCTCTTGGATTCCCACCACTCAGAAAAATGGAGATCTCCTAATTGCCGTTCAGCTCTCCTATCCTGCCAAGAAGAGGGGTTCATGCGTACAAGTGTCTTCTCATTTAAGTCTAAGAGAATCGCTAGCTCGGCTGTCCCCATAACTCCCATAGGCTTCAGTGGATGGGCAATGCACATGTGTGGTCTCCTCTTCAATATGTTATTGCAATGGGGGATCAGATGTGGGCCGGGTCCCAGAAGTAAGAATGGGGGCCCCATCCACATTAATCTGGCCCTGATAATACAATACATTCTGTTTCCCCAAACTAGGGCAGGATCCAGGGTGACGGAGGCTCCTGAGCAAACATCTTAGTAGGCGCCCCCACCCCAGTAACATTGTCATATAATATGTGGCTAACTTAAAGTGTAACTCCACCTTTTATCACATCTCATTTGTAGGTACAAAATTCTGTGCTGATTAATTTCTTCAAATATCTTTATAGTTGAGGATTTCTGATACAGAGCTCCAAATCCCCTGCATAGACATTGATATAAAGCATCAAATTCTACAGGCAAAATACCCTTCAAAAGTATTTTCGGGCATCTATCAACTCTTGGTTACCCTTGAAAAGGTCCTACGTACCCCAGTGGGAAGAAGATCCGGCCAGAACGTTGTCTTCACCAGATATTAAACTACTGTATACATACTCACATGGTCCTTCACACTGTATAAGGATTCAGGAAAACTCCTATAAGATCATCTCATGCCGGTACACCGCACCGGATAAAACACATTTATGGCACCGCTCCATTCCGGACACTTGCTGGAGATGTAGCGCCGAAATAGGACTTCTTAGGTCTCTTGGACACGACCGTTGTGGCACTCGGGCCATTTTTGAAGGCATCCGAGTGGCATCCGATAATCTTCGCGGACGCATTCACTTTAGCGGATGAACCGGGTCCATGAAAAATGCCCCTATTGCCCTCCCTATAATCCAGCCCGGCCCCCATCACTGTTTATCTATAGAAACTTCCATGCGCTGTATACGTGAACTCTCTACATGTTGACGGAGCCTCATCTGACTTCTAATAGTCTTATCATTTACAGTAAAGGGGCAGATGATCGTGGTCGTTGATTTTTCTTTTGTTTTAGTACAGTAAGGGGTTAATAGGCTGCAGGAAGCGTTAACTATTCTGGACTGATAATGAAGGCAAAATAATGCACAAATCCCCGACACTGGGCTGTGATCAATAGCGGAGCTCAATAATGACAACCTGGGGGAAATGGGGCTTATGACATAAAGGTATCAGCTAAGGTAACGAGGCACTGACATCTCCCTGATACGATGTTATAGAGCCGTTCACAGGGTAAGGGCATCTTAGAGGGTAAACACGGAATGAGGGAATACTCAGCATCTCGCGCAGCGTACAACAGAATCCGCCCAGAACAGCGATCTCTATTTACAGATACTTTATAAACGATGTTTAAAATCCAATCATACATGATGGAGGAGGGGGAATCTCGCTGAGTGTATATATGTACAATCTCCGGGAGACAGGACTCCGAGGAACGGCAACGAAAACTATTTTCTGATCGATAGTACAGTGGATGCATCGAGCGGCGTCTCCATAGATTTACCTGAGGCTAATACAATAAAAATATGTTAAAAAATTGTATGCTGGAGGAGCAAGTCTAGCAACACAAGGTAATTCTCGGAGACGGTGGGATGGGAAAACGACATAAAAAATAACTAAAATAAAGAAAAAAATATATATAATAATAATAATAATAATAATAATAATAATAATAATAATAATAAATATATTCCTAATATAATAATAATAATAATAATAATAATAATAATAATAATAATAATAATAATAATAATAATAATAATTAATAATAATAATAATAATTATAAATATATTCCTAATATAATAATAATAAAAAAAATATTCCTAATATTATAATAATAAAAATATAAAGAATATATTCCTAATATAATAATAATAATAATAATAATAATCATAATAATAATAATAATCATAATAATCATAATAATACTAATAATAATAATAATAATAATAATAATAATAATAAATACATATATTCCTAATATAATAATAAGAAGAAGAATAGATAACTGTATTAATAATATAATAAAAATAATGATAATAAAAATAATAATAAAAAATATATTCATAATATAATAAATGAATAAATTATTAAATAAATACATAAACAAAATAAACTGGTTAAATGGGCAACACAATGGCAGATGAGTTCAAAGTTACACATTTTGGTCAAAAACTCATTAATGGAGAAGAATTTGGGTGTAAATATTGATAATAAATTAAATGATAGCGCTCAATGCCAGTCTGCTGCATCAAAAGCTAAAAAGGTATTGAGGCTAATGTATCAATGTATTTATGCCAATTTTCTGGTGTGAATACAGTGAAAAGTAGGGGTTTGGACTCAAATGTATCATTTCTGAAGCGATGGCCAATGTTTGGGAAAATGTGGGTATGGCTTCAGAGTCGTGCCCACTGTTTTTTATAACACTTTTTGTAAAGGATCTGCCAGGCACAGCTTCGGGGTTAACTCCCATAATTAATCAGTCAGCACCTGAATCTACATCCCTGAGACTGACTCCAGCTTCCACCACTCAGGCTGGCAGGCTTAGGAGTGGGAGAGCCTACCGCAACGCCGCTTGTGAGGTTTGTGCTAGGTCCAAGACTCCCAGGTCCCGACCAGCGGGCTTACTGCGTTCGTTGCCCATTCCCCAGAGACCTTGGACACATATCTCCATGGATTTTATCACCGATTTGCCTCCATCCCAAGGCAAGTCGGTGGTGTGGGTGGTAGTAGACCGCTTCAGTAAGATGTGCCACTTTGTGGCCCTCAAGAAACTACCCAACGCCAAGACGTTGGCTACCTTGTTTGTCAAACACATCCTGTGTCTCCATGGGGTCCCTGTCAATATTATTTCTGACAGAGGGGTACAATTTGTTTCATTGTTTTGGAGAGCCTTCTGTATGAAGTTGGAGATTGATCTGTCCTTCTCCTCTGCCTTCCATCCTGAAACCAATGGCGAAACTGAGAGGACTAATCAGTCTCTAGAACAATATTTAAGGTGTTTTATCTCTGACTGTCAACATGATTGGGTCTCATTCATTCCCCTCGCCGAATTTTCCCTTAATAACCGGGTCAGTAACTCGTCAGGGGTCTCCCCCTTTTTCTGTAATTTTGGGTTTAATCCACGGTTCTCCTCCGTTTCACCTGGTAGTTCCAACAATCCTGAGGTAGAGGTCGTTCATCGGGAACTGTGCACAGTCTGGGCCCAGGTTCAGAAGAACCTAGAGGCGTCCCAGAGCGTACAAAAAACTCAGGCTGATAGAAAACGTTCTGCTAACCCCCTGTTTATGGTCGGGGATCTGGTGTGGTTGTCGTCTAGGAACTTGCGTCTCAAGGTTCCGTCCAAGAAGTTTGCTCCCCGGTTTATTGGGCCGTATAAGGTCATTGAGGTCCTCAATCCTGTCTCCTTCCGGCTGGAGTTACCCCCGTCTTTTCGTATACACGACATGTTTCATGCCTCCCTCCTTAAACGCTGCTCCCCGTCCTTGGCTCCCTCGAGGAGACCTCCTGTTCCCGTCCTCACCCCTGAGGGGGTGGAATTCGAGGTGGCCAAGATTGTGGACAGCAAGATGGTCCAAGGCTCCCTCCAGTACCTGGTCCATTGGAGAGGATACGGGCCCGAGGAGAGGACTTGGGTACCCGCCCGGGATGTTCACGCTGGGGTATTGGTCAGAAGGTTCCACCTGTGTTTCCCCAGTAAGCCAGGTCCACTTAGAAAGGGTCCGGTGGCCCCTCATAAAAGGGGGGGGGTACTGTAAAGGATCTGCCAGGCACAGCTTCGGGGTTAACTCCCATAATTAATCAGTCAGCATCTGAATCTACATCCCTGAGACTGACTCCAGCTTCCACCACTCAGGCTGGCAGGCTTAGGAGTGGGAGAGCCTATCACAGCCTGGCCAGACTCAGCTAGCTCCCGCCCTCGCTCTATTTAAGCCTGCCCTTCCTGTCCCTCGGTGCTTGTGATTCTTTTCGTGTAGTTTCCTGGCCCAGCTACAGCTCCTTCTATTTTGATCCTGCTCCATACAGACCCTGGCTTACTGACTACTCTTCTGCTCTTCGTTTGGTACCTCGCACACTCCTGGCTTGACTCGGCTCGTTCACCACTCTGGTTGCTCACGGTGTTGCCGTGGGCAACTGCCCCTTTCCCTTGCTTGTATTCCCTTGTATGTTTGTCGTCTTTGTCATGCACTTACTGAGCGCAGGAACCGCCGCCCAGTTGTACCCCGTCGCCTAGGGCGGGTCGTTGCAAGTAGGCAGGGACAGAGTGGCGGGTAGACTAGGGCTCACTTGTCCGTTTCCCTACCCCCCGTCATTACACTTTTTTTTACTTTATGGCATACAAGTCAACAGTGCGTGCGCTGGGGGAGAGACTGGTGTACCGGTAGTATGGTGGATGGGGTATGGTTTCTAAAGAAGCAAATATAATTTTACCCCTTCGTAAATTACCGGGGCGGGCGCATCTTGTAACTACAGTCCAGTTGTGGGCACCAGTTCATAAAAAAGAGCAGCAGAAAGTTCAAAAAAGAAGGACAATCAATTAATAAGAAGTTTAGAAGATCTCAGGTGTAGGTTGTCAAAGGGTTCCAGATTCTAGAGTGATCTAAGTTCAGTTCAGTAGAACCACGAGAGGTCCAGATATTGTGGCCATAGTACAAATGCCAAACTGTTGTCCCTTTCGGGAGACCGGACTTACTGTACTGGTAGTGATATAGATGTATGATTGCCACCAGGGGTCAGTAAGGATTTTTTTTTTCACTCTGTGGCAAATATTCCATTCGGGTGTTGTTTTTTGTCTTCTTCTGGATCAACTGGGTTTGTGGGTATTGAAGGTTGGAGTTGATAGACCTGGATATTTTTTCAACCCCCGAAGATGTTAGATCTCTGCCTTTTGGCTGGGATCCGGCAGCGTCTCATATTTGTTCATAATATAATCTCATTTTCGGATATTTTTATGATCACTATAAAATTAGGTGACAGTTTTATTGGAGAAGAGACGGCATTACAGATAAGTGAAGCTCGCATTTGTGGGTTTTTCTCCAGTTTTATGTAAATAAAGCTTCATCATTGAGTAAAGACGTTCTGCAGCTTTCTAGTATACTTTGTTTTATAATTCCTCACCATTTTCAAGATTTCTGCTTGCTGTCACTGAGAATGAGAACATTCTTGCCTATATCCAGAGGATACAGTTGCAGATTGTTACAATGTATCAGATTAATTTATAAACCATTATATTCATTTGCTTATTATATTATATAATAGTATAAATTCATTAGTCCTGTATATAATAAATTATAAACATTGCTTGGTAATAGAAGCTCCTCAGTTGTCCTCTTGGGTGGAGTCTTTATTCAACCAATTCTTCTTTCTATCTTCTCCAATAGTAACAGATGTCGGGTTCCATTTAAAGGGGTGTCTCATCAGGACAATCCCTGCCCATATTCCCTTTAAAGGGCAGATTGGCGTCATATAAGTCCTTCTATGAGTGAACCAGGAGACAGACAAGTGGGTTTTACTCTGATCCATGTATAAAAACTAAGGCTATCCATTCAAATGTCTGCATGTAATACCACATTTCACCTGTAGTGGCCACTGCAGGGAAATAAGCAGCCTGCATCAATTTCCTCTAGCAAAATCAACTGATCACCAGCGCTCTCAGAAGCTGGATTTGTGGCAATCAGCTGATTACTATGTCAGGTATCAGATAAAGGGGTAATACATGATGAGACAACCTTTTAAACAGCAGCCATTACAGTATCCATAGGGGCTGTCATTGAGCATGTACATATTATATATTCACCACGTGTTTGTCAGTCTTCACTGTAACTCCGGCATTCTATTCATGAACCAGGAATCTCAAGTTGAATTGCGCTATAGATCTCTCTCAGATAGGTCGACATCTGAAACAGTTATCCAGGGAAAGAAATTATGGGAAGCTACATAAATAATCAAAAAGACACCTCGGTGGGATCTGGCGGCCACTAGTGGTTGTCACCCAGATCTCACCTAAGAGGCGATACTGGGACCTATAATTCAAGATTTTTTATTATTATTTCAGGAGGAAATGTTCTTCATCTTCACAGATAAGTGAACGACTTGTTCTTGTGCGACGCTCGCCACACTTCATTTTGCTTTCACCTTGAGAAAGACTCTGAGAACTAGTTAGGCCAATTAAGCAGGTCCCGGAGTCTCTAGTTGCACCTCTAATAGAAATCAGCAATCTGTCTGCTTTGCCCGTCTGGTGGATTTCCACAGTAGACCCTTGATCTGCTGAAATTCACTTCACAATTTGAATCAATTGAATTAGTCACAGATCAATGGACTCGTAAATCTGCGGGAGTCACGTGATTTCATTTCCATGGACTGTGTGAAATTAGTAAAACAAGATGAGAATCCAAATCTACTTTACCCTGGGGTGGTAAAATAACAGAGTGGATTAGTGTACATGGCGCTCTGCGATGGGGGCAGCTCTGGAGACCTGTCAACAAAAATATCAGCCCACATTTATAAATTCTGTAATATGACGGTGCCAGAAAAAGAAGTGAAACTGCAAATTCAGCTCTGCTACATTATGTACTTAAAGGGGACTTATGACAACATGATCATAACATACCGCTTATAGCTCAGTGTGGCTTCTAGAGCCCCATATACAACAGGTCCATAAGACCTACATATAGCCCATACTTGTTTTCCGGCTGTAAAAGAGCGAAAACTTACAGACCCCCAGGTAACTCTTTTTTTTTTTTACTGTAGCAAACATTTCTACCACTAGATGGTGCTGCGCAGCACTTCAGTACATGTTCCTGATGAGGTGCACAGCACACCGTGTGGTTAGGCATAGTATTGCAAGTAAAATGCAAAAATTAAGATTATTTTTTTTTTATGTGAAATATTATTATTTTTTAAAAGGAGATGGTGAGTCATGAAATATGAAAGGTGACAGAAAATTGTCAAAACGGAATTTTATGTATGCTTCACCTAGAACCCACCTTGGATGCACTATTCATATATCGAGATATCACTTTTCTAGTACTGTATGTCCCAGTTGACGTAAGGAATAGTCAGAAGGGATAAATCTTACTGTTGGGGACCCCCAGCGATCAGCTGGAATTTGCGAGGGAATCGGGCAGCAAGGGTTCAATTCCCCTGCTGCGCCACCACAGAAGAAATTAAGCATTACAATGTGCCCATTGAAATTGGGTGATCCATGTAATGCACAGACATGCAGGTCCTCCAGAGAGAGAGATGCTTTTTGTATTCTTGCTGTCAGTGAATGGAACCTTCTTGTTTACAGTCAGAGGCTGAAAACCTGTACAGACCTAATTCTTGTATTCAGACTAGACAATCCTCTGTGAGCTCAACAGTCTGAACTCCAGGTCCATAGTTTTTAACCTCAGTGATAGGCTGGTTGAGACGATAGTTATGCAGCCATCAGAGGCGTAGCTAGGGGTTTAGCACTGGGGTGGGGTGAACACAACTGAGTCGGCCCCTATCCAGTGGGCGTCCAAGTCCAACGCAACGCATGTTTATAACCGCAGAGGCGCATCCGGCAGGGTCAGGCTTACGTAAACAGTGTAGTTTTCTTTGCAACTCTGTTTCTGTAAAACTTCCATAGAGGTGAATGGGTGTTACGGAAACAGCGCAGCATAGCGAGCTATACTGGTTTAGTAACTTCTACGCATCTTATGTAACTTCCATTTATGGTATAATGCTGCCCCACATAGTATAATGACTTTATAGTACCTCCCCACACAATATAATGCCTCGTCAGTGGCCCCCACACAGTATAATAGCCCTATAGTGCCCCCCAAACAGTATAATGCCCCTATAGTGCCTCCCCACCCACAGTATAATGCCCCTATAGTGCCTCCCCACACAGTATAATGCCCCTATAGTGCCCCCCACACAGTATAATGCCCCTATAGTGCCCCACACACAGTATAATGCCCCTATAGTGCCCCCACACAGTATAATGCCCCTATAGTGCCTCCCCACACAGTATATTGCCCCTATAGTGCTCCCACACAGTATAATGCCCCTATAGTGCCCCCACACACAGTATAATGCCCTTATAGTGCCTCCCCACACAGTATAATGGCCCTATAGTGCCCCCACACAGTATAATGCCCCTGTAGTGCCCCCCCACACAGTATAATGCCCCTATAGTGCCCCCCACACAGTATAATGCCCTATAGTGCCTCCCCACACAGTATAATGGCCCTATAGTGCCCCCACACAGTATAATGCCCCTATAGTGCCCCCCACACAGTATAATGCCCCTATAGTGCCCCACACAGTATAATGCCCCTATAGTGCCCCCACGCAGTATAATGCCCCTATAGTGCCTCCCCACCCACAGTATAATGCCCCTATAGTGCCTCCCCACCCACAGTATAATGCCCCTATAGTGCCTCGCCACACACAGTATAATGCCCCTATAGTGCCTCCCCACCCACAGTATAATGCCTCTATAGAGCCCCACACACAGTATAATGCCCCTATAGTGCCTCCCCACACAATATAATGATCCTATAGTGCCTCCCCACACAGTATAATGCCCCTATAGTGCCTCCCCACACAATATAATGATCTTATAGTGCCTCCCCACACAGTATAATGCCCCTATAGTGCCCACACTGTATAATGCCCCTATAGTGCCCCACACAGTATAATGCCCCTATAGTGCCCCACACAGTATAATGCCCCTATAGCGCCCCCACACTGTATAATGCCTCTATAGAGCCCCACACACAGTATAATGCCCCTATAGTGCCTCCCCACACAATATAATGATCCTATAGTGCCTCCCCACACAGTATAATGCCCCTATAGTGCCTCCCCACACAATATAATGATCTTATAGTGCCTCCCCACACAGTATAATGCCCCTATAGTGCCCACACTGTATAATGCCCCTATAGTGCCCCACACAGTATAATGCCCCTATAGTGCCCCACACAGTATAATGCCCCTATAGCGCCCCCACACTGTATAATGCCCCTATAGTGCCTCCCCACACAGTATAATGCCCCTATAGTGCCTCCCCACACAGTATAATGCCCCTATAGTGCCTCCCCACACAGTATATTGCCCCTATAGTGCCCCCACACAGTATAATGCCCCTATAGTGCCTTCCCACACAGTATATTGCCCCTATAGTGCCCCACACAGTATAATGCCCCTATAGTGCCTCCCCACACAGTATATTGCCCCTATAGTGCCTCCCCACACAGTATAATGCCCCTATAGTGCCTCCCCACACAGTATAATGCCCCTATAGTGCCTCCCCACACAATATAATGATCTTATAGTGCCTCCCCACACAGTATAATGCCCCTATAGTGCCCACACTGTATAATGCCCCTATAGTGCCCCACACAGTATAATGCCCCTATAGTGCCCCACACAGTATAATGCCCCTATAGCGCCCACACACTGTATAATGCCCCTATAGTGCCTCCCCACACAGTATAATGCCCCTATAGTGCCTCCCCACACAGTATAATGCCCCTATAGTGCCTCCCCACACAGTATATTGCCCCTATAGTGCCCCCACACAGTATAATGCCCCTATAGTGCCTTCCCACACAGTATATTGCCCCTATAGTGCCTCCCCACACAGTATATTGCCCCTATAGTGCCCCACACAGTATAATGCCCCTATAGTGCCTCCCCACACAGTATATTGCCCCTATAGTGCCTCCCCACACAGTATAATGCCCCTATAGTGCCTCCCCACACAGTATAATGCCCCTATAGTGCCTCCCCACACAGTATATCGCCCCTATAGTGCCCCCACACAGTATAATGCCCCTATAGTGCCTCCCCACACAGTATATTGCCCCTATAGTGCCTCCCCACACAGTATATTGCCCCTATAGTGCCCCCACACAGTATAATGCCCCTATAGTGCCTCCCCACACAGTATATTGCCCCTATAGTGCCTCCCCACACAGTATATTGCCCCTATAGTGCCTCCCCACACAGTATATTGCCCCTATAGTGCCCCCACACAGTATAATGCCCCTATAGTGCCTCCCCACACAGTATAATGCCCCTATAGTGCCCCCACACAGTATATTGCCCTATAGTGCCTCCCCACACAGTATATTGCCCCTATAGTGCCTCCCCACACAGTATATTGCCCCTATAGTGCCCCCACACAGTATAATGCCCCTATAGTGCCTCCCCACACAGTATATTGCCCCTATAGTGCCTCCCCACACAGTATAATGACCCTATAGCGCCTCTACACACAGGTTGTTTTTTCTTAACTCGTTTTATTGAAGAATCGTAGTACACACACAATCATACCATGCACATAATACAGAAAATAAGGCAGAGATGTGTGAGACATAACACACCAACATCTCAAATAAAGGAGAAATACAGACATGTATCCAAAGGCAAAAACAAAAACAAATCAAGACACTATTTTATGAATTATATAGACCCACAACCCAGTAGCTTCAATTGCGTGTCAAGGACCGACGGAGGTCACTATACCTGTGTGGGGTTATACTGAGTCACCGCAGAGGCACACCAGGCTTCCCATATCTTATAGAATTTATCAATGCGTCCTCTCTGTCTATACATTATCCTCTCATACGGAATCATACAATTCACAAGTGATTTCCATTTAGCCGCAGTGGGAGGACGCGGATCCATCCATCTCAAAGCAATAGTTTTCCGTGCCATAAACAATATTTCCCGGAGGAATATTTTCAAATAATGGGGCCAATGTTCATCCTGTAGAATAGCAAACAAACAAACTTATGGACTAACTGGGACTGGGATATGCAGAATTCCCGTAGCTACCCCAACTACCTCTTCCCAAAAAGAGGAAATAAATGGACATGCCCAGATCATGTGCCAAAAGTCTGACCTAGGGTGCCGGCACCTGTGACATTCCGTGCTCGGGTATCTACCCATTTTGTGCAATCTAACAGGAGTCAGGTAACTTTGATGGACTATGGATATTTGTATCATCCTATTATTAGCGGCTAAAGACACATATAGCGGAGAGGATAGGATCTCATCCCAATCCCCCTCCGTAAGGTCAGGTATCTGTGTAGTCCATTTGTCTTTTACCGGCAGGGGTGCACTGGCTAATTTGGCCGATATGAGAGATGTGTATATGGCAGATATCAAACCTCTGGGGCCTTGGGATCTAAAAATTCCTATCAGAGGAACTTGTGAGAATGCCGTGTCAGAGGAAGGGTATTGGGCTGGCGCAGTTGTAGGTATCTGTAAAAGGCAGTCCTAGGTAGTGCAAAATCAGACTGTAGCTGTGTAAACGATTTAAGAATATTATCCTCGTACTTATCCCCAACAGTGCACACCCCGTGCCGAATCCAAAAGGAAGGAGCCAAAGCATCTGACATCTGGGAGAGGAGTGGGTTAAACCATAACGGCATATCAGTGTGTACATCAGAGTACCCATAAATGCTTTTCGTAGCCGACCATATCTGAGACGCCACCCTATGAATGGGCAATACGTTTTTAATTGCAGTCAGGGACCCCTCTAATACTGGCCAGAGAGTGGTCATTTGCAGATGAAACGCCAGATGATGTTCCCTCTTCGGCAAGGTCATGTTGGCGACCCAGACTTTCAAATATCTTAATTGCCCCGCCAAATAATAGAGGAAGAGATCCGGCAAGGCGGCTCCTCCTAATGTTTTGGGACGCTGCAAAGTAGTGAGACTGAGCTTAGATCGATTGGAACCCCAAATAAATGTTGGAAATAAGGCATGTATCTGCTTGAAAAATGTTTACGTTTATTCTGCCAGTCACTGCTAGGGGAAGAGTGCTCCGGATCCTAAACTTAACCTTTATGTATTCCAGTAGCGGCAATATATTAGTGGCATGGTCATTCTCGTGATCCCGATTGATAATGATACCTAGGTATTTAAATGAGGAAACCATCCATTAGCCATGTATGGAGTCTGGCCATCCCACCCCATGTAAGGCCATAAAAAAAGACTTAGTCCGGTTGATATGGGGTCCAGAAAACCTCCCAAATATCTCCAAAGTAGTAATCGCCAGGGGTAACGTCACAATTGGCTGGGACATAAAAAGAACCATGTTGTCTGCATACAACCCAATTCTATCCTCCCTGCCCCCCAAACAAATCCCTTTGTACTCAAGGTGTTGTCGTATACGTAGAGCTAATGGTTCAATAGCAAGAGCGAAAAGCAATGGGGAGAGGGGACATCCCTGCCTAGTACCCCTCTGTAAGCTGAAATATGGGGATAGTTCAGCATTCACCAGAATTTGTGCCCTCGGCGCCTTGTATAGGAGCGAAATCCATCTAAGGAACTGTGGACCAAACCCAAACATCTCCAAATTCTTCAGCAGGTATACCCATTCAATGGAATGAAAGGCTTTTGCAGCGTCCAGAGACGCCATTGCCCAATCAGCCTGTATAGCACCCCCTATCTGGATAAGGATCTGCACCCTCCAGATGTTATCGGAGGTAGACTTCCCGGGCATAAAGCCGGACTGGTCATCATGTATAACTTGGGAAATGACTTTATTAAGTCTGTTTGCCAGAATTTTAGTAAGTAGTTTGTAGTCATTGTTTAATAACGATATCGGGCGGTAGGAGCCACATTCCATAGGGTCTTTATCGGGTTTTAGCAGGACAATAATAGTGGCGTCATACATGCTATCTGGTAACCAACCAACACCAGGGGCATAAGAAAACATAGCGCATAGTGAGGGGATGAGATGGTCTGAGTATTTGTGGTAAACCTCTATAGGGATCCCATCAGGACCCGATGCTTTCCCCTTTGACATATCTTTGAAGGCTTCCCGGTTCTCCTCCTCAGTCACTTCAGCTTCCAGGGCTGCTCTACCTTCTATACTCCGTGTTGGGAACGAAATACCATCCATATAGGACTGAAACTCAGACATATCATAACTGGATTGAGAGGTATATAGCTCCCTGTAAAACTTCCCAAATGTCTTGGCTATTCCTTGGGAGTCCGTCAAACAATCCCCAGAGCTACCGTGAATTTTGAGAATAGCCGGGCTTTTAGAGTTTTGATGGATTAAGTGGGCCAAGAGTTTGCTGGACTGGTTACCCAACTCAAAATACGATTGCTTCGCAAAAAATATCTTCCTATTTGCCTTTTCCTGTAGCAGTAATAGGTATTTCCACCCCATTTGCAGCCATAGATCCTTATCTATGCGCATTGCTTCTCCAACTCTGACTCAATTCTGGAAGAGTCCTTTTTTATGTTGGAAATAGTGGACCGGAGACACCCTCTAAGATAGGCCTTCAGAGTGTGCCAGGCAATGCTGGAATTTTGAAATGTGCTATTTCCTATATTAAATACCTCCAGTTGATCAGGGATCCTATCCTGAGGGCCTATCAGGGTCAACCAAAAGGGGTGTATTTTCCAGCTCCTATGTAAGGAGGGGCCAGGCAGACTAAAGCTGGTCACCATAGGGGAATGATCAGAAGTATGAATAGCTACCCATCTCACCGATTTGTGTACCAAAATGGACACGCCCCTCGAGTACGATGTGTGATATGAGTGGCTGGACCACTGGACCCATGGCCTAAGAACAGTTTTCATTTTAACAGGTGTTAAATGTGTCTCCTGGAGGCACAATATATGAGGGTTAACTTTGCAAATATAACCATACCCTCTACACACACTTTAATGCTACCATAGCTGCAACACCCACAGTATAATGCCTCTATAGTGCCCCCACACGGTATAATGCACCTATAGTGCCCCCACACAGTATAATGACCCTATAGTGTCCCCACACAGTATAATTCACCTATAGTGCCCCTAAACAGTATAATGCACCTATAGTTCCCCCACACAGTATAATGACCATATAGTGCCCCCACACAGTATAATGCACCTATAGTGCCCCCACACAGTATAATGCACCTATAGTGCCTCCACACAGTATAATGTCTCTATAGTGCCCCCACACGGTATAATGCACCTATAGTGCCCCCACACAGTATAATGCACCTATAGTGCCCCCACACAGTATAATGCACCTATAGTGCCCCCACACAGTATAATGTACCTATAGTGCCCCCACACAGTATAATGCACCTATAGTGCCCCCACACAGTATAATGCACATATAGTGCCCCCACACAGTATAATGCACCTATAGTGCCTCCACACAGTATAATGCACCTATAGTGTCCCCACACAGTATAATGCACCTATAGTGCTCCCACACAGTATAATGCACCTGTAGTGCCCCCACACAATATAAAACACCTAAAGTGCCCCCACACAATATAATGCACCTATAGTGCCTCCACACAGTATAATGCACCTATAGTGCCTCCACACAGTATAATGCACCTATAGTGCCTCCACACAGTATAATGCACCTATAGTGCCTCCACACAGTATAATGCCCCCATAGTGCCCCCACAGCCAGTATAATGACCCTATAGTGCTTCCACACAAAGTATAATGCTCATATAGCTGCCCACACAGTATAATGCCCCTATAGTGCCTCGCCACATACAGCATAATGCCCCTATAGTGCCTCCCCACACTGTATAATGCCCCCATAACTGCCCCACACAGTATAATGACCCTATAGTGCCTCCCCACAAAGTATAATGCACCATGGCTGCTCCCACACCGTATAATGCCCCCATAGCTGCCCCCACAGTATAATGCCCTCACGGTGCCTAATAAAATAAATACTCACTTAACCTTGTTCCCACGACAAGTGGAGGAAATCCCTCTGCGCCTTCAGTCTATGCTCTGTGTGGCTCAGCACAGACAGGCGCCTCGACGTCACTGCATCGCGCCTGTATCTGCAGAGTCGCTGCCGGTCGGCGTTACACTGTGAATGCTGGAGCAGGGAGCCGTTAGCTTTGGATTCAACTGTATCTATGCCCTGAGGACATAGATACATATGCCACCGCTAGATACGTATGCCACCGCTAGATACATATGCCACCGCTAGATACATATGCCACCGCTAGATACGTATGCCACCGCTAGATACGTATGCCACCGCTAGATACGTATGCCACCGCTAGATACGTATGCCACCGCTAGATACATATGCCACCGCTAGATACGTATGCCACCGCTAGATACATATGCCACCGCTAGATACGTATGCCACCGCTAGATACGTATGCCACCGCTAGATACATATGCCACCGCTAGATACATATGCCACCGCTAGATACATATGCCACCGCTAGATACGTATGCCACCGCTAGATACATATGCCACCGCTAGATATATATGCCACCGCTAGATACATATGCCACCGCTAGATACATATGCCACCGCTAGATACATATGCCACTGCTAGATACATATGCCACCGCTAGATACATATGCCACCGCTAGATACATATGCCACCGCTAGATACATATGCCACCGCTAGATACGTATGCCACCGCTAGATACGTATGCCACCGCTAGATACATATGCCACCGCTAGATACGTATGCCACCGCTAGATACATATGCCACCGCTAGATACGTATGCCACCGCTAGATACATATGCCACCGCTAGATACGTATGCCACCGCTAGATACGTATGCCACCGCTAGATACATATGCCACCGCTAGATACATATGCCACCGCTAGATACATATGCCACCGCTAGATACATATGCCACCGCTAGATACGTATGCCACCGCTAGATACATATGCCACCGCTAGATATATATGCCACCGCTAGATACATATGCCACCGCTAGATACATATGCCACCGCTAGATACATATGCCACCGCTAGATACATATGCCACTGCTAGATACATATGCCACCGCTAGATACATATGCCACCGCTAGATACATATGCCACCGCTAGATACATATGCCACCGCTAGATACGTATGCCACCGCTAGATACGTATGCCACCGCTAGATACATATGCCACCGCTAGATACGTATGCCACCGCTAGATACATATGCCACCGCTAGATACGTATGCCACCGCTAGATACATATGCCACCGCTAGATATATATGCCACCGCTAGATACATATGCCACCGCTAGATACGTATGCCACCGCTGGATACATATGCCACCGCTAGATACGTATTCCACCGCTGGGGGACCATCACAGCCCACCCCTGGGCCTCGCCATCTCAGTGCGGCCACCCCCCCTGCCCCCTTGCTTGCTACGCCTCTGGTGGCCATAATTAGCATATGTTTTGCCACCATTATTTTGTCCCCTTTAAAAGATAAGAAAATAACCCAGACTCTTAATGAAATTGCGTCAGGATTTATTGCTGTGTTTTTTTGGACGCCATATGGATGGAAAACATTTCTATTATTTTGTCATCTAAAGGAGACAGTTATGAAATATTAGTTCCAATTACCGCACTCCAATGGAATCCAATTAATTGTTGCTTGGAAAGGGATGTTAAAATGAGACAATAAAACACTGGTCCATGTATACTGTGAGGACGAAGGGCTGATTGCTTGCAACTAACATTTCAGAGTAGGGTGTAATGCCCTTTGAGTCAACGACATACTTGAAAGTTATAATTAATTAATATATTACATGCAATACCACAGATCACCACCAGAGGCTACTACAAAAACTGCGGAAAAGAGCTACAAAATGAACAAACAAATGGGAATTTAACCAATAATAGTTTGTTTTGTTATCACATTCAGTCCCATAGAGTCTTTTTAATTGACTGTAGGATTTCCTGGATGAGAACAATCCCACCATACAGATGTAGCCGTCTTTATCTTGACTTTTAACACGTTAAATACAGTGTCAATAATCTTTAACTTGACTTTTTCAATCGGTTTTGTTGTGTTATAGAGTTATCAGAGTCAAGATACACTTGGCTACATCTGTTCAAGCAGGAACCATCCTGGTCACATCAGTCAGGCCTTACAAGCATCATCAATATTGCTGGTAACAATTCAGCCATACAGACAGGTTTGCTTATTAATGATGATAATCCCATTTTATTAAAGAAATATATTGATGTTATTAAAATCTACTTTATTCTATATTCTTTGACATTCTTCTCTCTTCACTTCTCAAGTCAAGATCTATAGCAAAATTCATCCTGAGCCTCCCGATTCAGGAAAAGTATTTCGGAACTACAACTACCAAAGATTTTCGGCACTTTACCGAATTTGTTTAGCCTTCCCTACCCCCATGATACACCCTGAGAGACCCCCATAGGTCCCATCCATATGAACACTGTACTGGCAGCCATTGCTGGTTGTCACCCAGGGCCTGTTACTTGTAGAGAAGACCAAGATGATTCTAATTCACACAATACAATAACTCAGGATTGATATTTTAAGACTTCTTTTCTTTAAACTGGTTGTTCCATCTGGGTAACCCCTTTTTTAGACTGAAGTCATCCCATTTCTCTAACTCTCTGTGATGAGGCAACCATATAAAACATGGCCACGTTGAGTCCACCAGAGGAGAAGTTGTTTTTTGCAATGGCTATCTTCTCTGGCTGTAGGAAGTCCTGAGCGGGGGTCCATTCTCTGTGACGTCCGTAATGGCATCTGGGTAACCCCTTAAAGTGCACTAAACAGGACAGGCAGCGTTATAACATTATATTAATAGCTTTGTCTCTTAAGGGCATAGACTCAGCATAGTGTAGGAAAGAGTCTACAAGGGGAAAGAGTCTGCGGAGAAGTATAATGTACCCGGGTCATATTACCTTCCATATTTCCTGTAGGTATATTTAATTGATGTCAGTAAAACTCAACTCCAAATGGTGTCTTCTACTCAGCGTTGGACTGGGGTTCCTTGGGCCCACCAGAGGAGATGAGTCTGAGGGCCCATCCTCCATCTATATAGAACACGTACATGTGGGCTTTTCATTTTACCCTAGTCCTTGTTGTTATCATTGTACACACAGGACATATCATCAATAAGATCTAATAGGTAATTTGTGAATCATCCATATGAAATAGACCCTAGTGGCAAGTGATTGGCTCCAAAGATCTCCAAATGGGGTTGTCTTCTGCTGGACCTTTAAGGCCTATTATTGTGTCAGAGCCTGGGCCCACCACAAGATCCACTGGTTCTCTGGTGGGCCAGTCCTGACCTTGCTTGGAACTCATCCCTCAGTTGTCCACCATTGGGAGGGAAATGGATGAGCAGAATTTATTGACATGTCCATGGAGCCATTTCAGGACAACCTTCATCTGGGAGAACTGGTCATTATCCAGCTGAGGGAGATCAATGTACAGATGTAGTCACTGAAGCGTTGAGGGAATGCGAGTGATTACCGATGATACATTATAGCGCTGAGATGCCAATATTATGTAATCAAGTGCTCCAATGTGGCCATAGAAAACCACGGTCTCCAAGCTACAATATTGACAAGGCATTATGGGTAGTCCCATGGTATTCTCCATAATAACGTTCCAGGGATTCATTAGGAACCAGGATTGATCACTGGATTGTATTTCAATATTTCATTGGCCAAACCTTGAGATGGTAGATTTAGTAGGTGAACCTAGGGGGAATCTATACTCATCTGATCGAAAACTGTATATACAGCTGCTCAGATAAAGGAAACAAGAGCGAGGAAGGTCAAATAGTCCGGAGACCATGCTGTATACAGTATGTGAGTCCCTCATCTATATAGGTTTACATTGGGTTTATCTAGACTTTGAACTTGAAAACCTAATACTTTGGAGTGGTTTAAAATGTAGCACGTGATTATTCTGGAAGATGAAGTAGTTGACTGGTTTAGAAAAGCAATTTTCATCTGCCCTATCAGAGAATGGGGAGCGGTTACAAAGAGCCTCTCTCGCTCTGGAGGACCTGCCTTGTCCTGCATTACACAGACAACACATTGATATGAATGAGCACTGTGTAATGCTTCAACTCACCTGTGGTGGCGCTGCAGGGAAATTAACAGCTCACTAGCAGGTTTTCCACAAATTACATCTGATCACTGAGGGTCCGAGCAGGGAGATACTTTGTGCTTATTTTCAAGGCACCATACTAACAAGTAGGGATTGTCTAAGCGGACAGCCACTTTAAAGGGGTTGTCCCAAGATTAAATGTTACCCTTAAAGGAACAGTGTCATCACAAATTATTTTTTTATATGTTAAAGATGTTAGTGCTTTATTAAAAACGTTTATATTTATTTGTGTGTTTGTGTTTTACTTTTTCTTATTTTTACACTTTTTCTTCCCTATGGGGGCTGCCATTTTTTGTTCCATTTCTGTATGTGTCGATTAACGACACATACAGACATGGAATACGGCAGCAACAGTCCCATAGGGACTGCGAACGGCTCCCGTCCCATTCACTTGTGTGTACGGCGTCTGTGTGGGAACTGCGCATGCGCCGCTCCCACACAGTCCAATTTGAAATTGGCGCCGTCTGGCGCCATTTTCCTGTGGACCGGAAGTCGCGGCCGGACAGTAATATTACTACTTCCGGTCGCGGCTTCCGGACTTGTGCACTTAGACCAGCGGCAGCAGACGGAGCGGACGGGCCGGAGGGAGCCGCGGCGGCAGGAGCAGGTAAGAGATTTCAATGTATGTTCGTGTTTGTGTACGTTTACTACTGTATGTAAACCTACTACACTGTGTGTTAGCTCAAAAAATGGCGACACACAGTGTAGGAGGTTACACCGTTCAAACCCCTCGTTTATCCCGGCACTAGCCAGGATAAAGGAGGGGGGGATGCTGAGAGCTCACTAGAGCGAGGGCTTTTTACCCAATTTTGCAATGCTGCAATTTTGTGAATAGCTCCATCTAGTGACCAGAAATGGGTAATACTATAAATTAGAATTAATTTATAATATTTCTTGACTCGTGAAAAAAAATAAAAAAAATTTGAACAATGTTTAATCACCCACACACTAAATGTTTAATTAAAAAAAAAAAAAACATGTTTTTCTGGCAACACATTCCCTTTAAACCCCACAATAGGTAATTACATGCTGATCAGTGGGGTCTGACCGCTGCGACCCCCACCGATCATGAGAACTGGGTCCAGTTCCTCCGAATGAATGAAGCATGTGCCCTGCTGCTCTATTCATTCTCTATGGCACTGCCCGATATAGCCGAGCGCTGTACTTGGCTATGTGTGGCAGCCCTATAAACAGCGAATGGAGCGGCAGTGCGCATGTGCAACCTACCACTCCGTTTGGAGGAACGGGACTCCCGTTCCCATGATCAATGGGGTCCCAGCAGTCGGATCCCCACCCATCAGCATGTTTTCTCCTATCCTGTGGTTAGGGGATAATGTTTAATCTTGGGACAACCCCTTTAAGACACCATACTAACAGGCAGGGATTGTCCAAAGTGGACAGCCACTTCAATGAGGAGGGTCTCATTATGCATCAATTAGCTGAAGTGGAGAAAGGTTATGCACAATGTTTTGAGATACAGTTGCTTTGTATCCCGTATACAGAGCAGCTGTATCTAGCGCTGAAACCTGTATTCGTCAGATCAGCCGGACTGACGGGTTCAGTGACAGCGGGTCCTGCATGTCTCTGACAGGATCGAGCTGCTATCGATCACGTCATAATTTAGATGTGATCGATTACAGTTGGATCCTGTGTGTCAGAGAGAAGCTGGACCCGCTGTCACTGAACCCGTCAGTCCTGCTGATCTGACGGATACAGGTTTCAGTGCTAGATACAGCTGCTCTGCATACAGGATACAAAGCCACTATATCTCAAAAAGTACAAATAGTTTTAAATAAAAAGGTATTTAGAAAGTTGCACCAATCACACAGATAGACATTTATATATATATATAAAAAGGATTTTAAAGGTGTACATAGTCTTTAAGGTGCCCTATTAGGAGAGGAGGCCGGATTTGGTTTGATTCCTTTGCCAGGGCAGTTGGGTATATGATGTCCTGTGCATTAGTGACACTAGCAGCGGAATATAACAGAGAACGGGTTGAACATCACAGAGTTTAGGGACCTCACATCTCACCCTACAACCAAAGTCTTGCATGCCGTCCCTTTAAGGTCGCGCGTGCTCTTATTAACATTTCCCATTCTTTAAAAGAAAACACAAGTGATGAATAATGAGATACATTTAGAAGTTGTGGGCAATTACCGATGACCTATTTGCCCTCTGCAGCGCTTGCTAGCGAATATGTAGACAGTAATTTTATGCAGAGTCCTTAAATTGAGATATGGGGAAAAATGTTTACTTTTTGCGTAGTTTTCTCATTTGGTAATAAATAGACTTAAGCTCTAGTCATCTTCTGCTGGGGCTTAGGCCAGAGGGCCCTGCACAAAAACTTGAGAGAAACCCTTAGATTCCATACGAGGAAGAAGTCATTCTTAATAAGGTGATGTCTCTGTTGAGCTGTAGGGTGGATGTAACGCCAGTGCCCCCTAGTGGTCACTATTGAGATTATCAATATCAATTTGTGTCTCATCCTACCATGTAACGCACTTGTCTCTCTTTGAATATTTAAAAAAATATATTTGGTAGAGGCAGTCTAAATGTATATATATCACAACGTGACACCATAGTCCTGATTTATGACACCACATCACTGCCGGCTCACAAGAACTTTCTAGATGAACTTTCATTATTTTTGAATAAACCACAGAGCGGAAGAAAAATAGCAGAGCTGAGATTGTCACCTGGCTATTAATATCACCAAATGTTATGTATGTAAGGTTTTACATAGGACTGCAGGCGAACAATGACCTTAAAAATGCGCACAATCCCTTTCCCAAGGACTCGTCCACACGTGGCATAAATACTGCGGATTTGCCGTAACATAATTTGCTGCGGAAAATCCGCATCATTCTACAGTATCAGAGAAGTGGATGAGATTTCAAGAAATCTCATCCACACGCTGCGTACCTGATATGCGGAGACTCCGCGCACATATTGAACCGCGGTGCGGTTTCTTTAGCCGTAGCATGTCAACTGTGTTTGCGGAATCGCCGCTATTTTGTTGCTGATTTTCCCCCATTGAATTCAATGGGGCTCTAAAACCCGCAACAAACACTCAAATGTTTCAACTTTTGCGGCGGAATCGCATCGTTTCCGCAGCAAAAAACGCAGCTTAGAATAAAAAAAACTTTATACTTACCTCTGACGTTCCTCAGGCCGACCTCCTGGGATGACGTTTCATCCCACGTGACCGCCGCTGCAGCCAATCACATGCCGCAGTGGACTACCAGGATGAAACGTCATCCCAGGAGGCCGGTCTGCAGCAGACATTCCAGGTGAAAAACTGCACTACAATCTGGTGCGGTTTTTCGCCCGAAATTCCCAATGGCCACCGGGCGTATCTGTCCCGTGTGAACTCAGTCTAATAGTGGATATATAGGTAATGGGTGGGGGACAACCGCAGGACTCCCACTACAAAAAGTGACACTCGCTCTGGTGGATGTGGTACATGTTTTAGATGCACACCTAATAGCTATATAGGGTACAGAAGTAGCAGTCGCACCCGAGCCCTGGAGCCTGAGGGGGCACAAAGACCTCTCTGCCATATCAGAAGGTGTCAGTATTATAAATGACATATTTTAGGTGTGGGCCCCTGTTACAGATTTGCCCAATTTTGCATCGTAGCCTCTGCACCCACTTACTTCACGGCACTGTGTAATATTTTATAGTAACAGCTGATCATTGGGGTCCCCGATAGCATGGCAACCTATGATCGTCAGGGAAATCAGTCATTGCACAATGACTGCCCAAAGTGGACAACCCCTTAACTCAGATATCCCACTGCATAAAATAAAGAGTTAAATTATAAATGAAAGACTTTGAAGACAACATCCTGATACGAGAGAGAGAGAGAGAGAGAGAGAGAGAGAGAGAGAGAGAGAGAGAGAGAGAGAGAGAGAGAGAGAGAGAGAGAGAGAGAGATAGATAGATAGATAGATAGATAGATAGATAGATAGATAGATAGATAGATAGATAGATAGAAATGTAATTGCTGACAACATGAACTATGTTATATTCTGTGTGATCTCTGCCGTTCCAGCTGGAGGCGCCACTGGCCATGAAGGCCTAGTCCTTGTTGCCCTTAGCCTACATTAGGATACAACTGCCTTCTACAAATTATAGGTTGGGCAGAGGTATTTATGCAACTGTATAATATTGATGTTGCTGTTATTTGGGATCTGGATGGTACTGTTAATTGACACTGTATAGTGCTGTTATCTGGGCACTGTATGGCACTTCTCTTTAAACACTGTGTGGCAATCCTCTTTTGGCACTGTATGGCACTCCTAATTGATCACTGTATGTTACTGTTATTTGGGCGCTGTATGGCACTCCTATTTGTGAACTGTATGTTATTTAAACACTGTATGGCACTCCTCTTTGGGGACGGTAGGGTACTGGTATTAAGGCACTCTATGACACTGCTAATTGGGCACTGTATGGCACTCCTCTTTGGGACTGTGTGCCACTGCTATTTGGGGACTGTATGGCACTCCCATTTGGACACTGTGTGGCACACCTATTTGGGCATGGGTTAACACTGCTATTTGGACAATGTGTGGCACTGCTTTTTGAACACTAAACAACGCTATTTGGGCACTGTATGGCACTCGTCTTTGGACACTGTGTGGCACAGTTATTTGAGTATGGTTTGGCACTACTATTTGGGCACTGTCTGGTACTTTTATTTGGGCACTGTCTGATACTATTATTTTGGCAGTATTTGGCACAGCTATTTGGGCACTGTATGGTGGTGGTAATAAGCCACTGTATAATATGGTTACTTATACATTGTATGACAGAAGGTACTACACCGAGCACCACCCAATCTAAGACAAGTCCTGGTTCCACCAATCAGCTCCTCTACAGCACAAGTGTTAGGAAGCAAAGAGCTACGATAGATGATGTCAAATTCTACGTAGAAGGTTATCAACATCTGAGCACAAAACACATAAATAAGAAAAAAATCTTTACAATTTCACATATTGTTTTTATATCTAACGAGGGGCAGGAATTTGTATTTAAACCAAGTGTTTAGCTCATGTTCTCAATCACTTCCTGCTAATGTTCCCAATCCATTTGCGGAGACCAATTAGGCAAAATGTCAGTGCAGAGCTCAAGTGCCGAATTATGTAATAGAAAGTGACCTTCAGCCGTCACTCGGAGCCTTAAATAAAACCGCAGCCGCCTTTCACACTTCTCACCAATGATTCCTTACCTGGAAACAGGCCAATACTCATAAACATAGCGCAAAAGAAGAACGGAAAATTAATTACTACTAACGGCGGACAAATATTCATTTTACTCAGGAGATCTTGTGGATATTTTTCACTTTCCAGTAACTTTCTCCAAATTGACACATATCGGAGCGGTTCTAGAGCCAAGGTTATTATTGTTGGCTACTTTTTAGATCTGGAACTATGATAAGTGACTCCAGCTTAGCTACATTGTCTATTGAGATCTAAGGTAGTCGGAAATCTGCCTCTTATTTCATTAGGGGCTCCAGTTGGTGCTGGCTCTCACCATGCTTTACACTGAAGCTATGACTCTTTAGATTTGCCATGGTGTTCCAAATTTTGCACTGGTGACCAAAAAAAATAAATATATATATAGGTGCAGACAGAGCCTAAAAAAATGTACCAAGATCCAAGACATCATTATTATTATTATTATTATTATTATTATTATTATTATTATTATTATTAGATACAAATAATGCATTGTCTAATAAGTTAATTAATTAATTACTATATTTATTTTGTTTTTCTTACAGGTGTCAAGATAATATTATCATTGGGATCATAAATACAAAATGATTATTATATTATTATTATTATTATTATTATTATAATTATTATTAAATTATTGTTGTTATTATCATTATTATTATTATTATTATCATCAATAATATTTTATTATTATCGTTTTTCCTAAAAATACCAACACAGAATTAGCGCTAAATATAAAAAAATTATGAAATAATAAGTAAATATTTGATATCATTAATTGATTATTATTTTTAGTTATTTTTAGCTGTTTTTTCTTTTTTAAAAGGTAACAAGATAATATTATGATTCAATACATATAATAAATAAATACATAAAATAATGAATGAATTCTTATATTACCAGCACCACCACCACCACTACTGCTCAATATAATAATAGTGATGCTAATAATATATAATCTATGACAAAGCATAATCCTACTAAACCCTCCGGCCAGTATCACACCAGGCTGCAGGGTCCTTTGAGTTCAAGCCGCGCATCATCTATGGCCTCATTTTCTGATGTGATTGGAAACTATAGATTTCGGCGATCATCTTTATATTCCCCATCGTATCACATTGCACCCACAGAAGCTGCTACTCACAACATCCACTGGGACGACTTTTGGACTATTTTGACATAATGTGATGCATCTGTGTATTCAGAGGGGGGGGGGGATAGATTTCACTGTCATTCTAAAGCAGTTTTCAGAATTAATATCCATGTTATGCCATGAGACATCCCCTGCCGATAGACCTGCATGCTCATACTAGAAAACGAGGGGTGGTCCAATGAAGATAATCTTTGTGCATATGCCTATCGGGACATACAAACGTTATAGGGCAGGGTGACTGCTCTAGACTCCCCTTTATTAGCCAGAGTGGGGGGGGGGAGCAGGGGCAGGTTATAGGGAGGGCACAAGCGGCACATGTATAGGGGCCTGCACCTCCTTGGGGTGGCTTTCTCACTCACTCTCCTTGATGACCATTAGGTGATCCTATCCAGAAGGGGTGGTGAGGTGGCCACTCATGCGTGTGGTTCTCGCTTTTGGAGTTTAAGGGATTTGCTGGCTCGAATGTCTCCATAACTTACTTAGACTTCAGGTGAGAGAGCGTCGTGCATAAACGGAAACCTCTCCTAGATGTGGGAGCAATGGGGGGGGGGGGTCACAAACCTCACACCTCTGAAATCAACGGTGTATCACTGACTCGGAGATATCTAGCTGTGAAGTATATTGAGGGTTGTATACCATGGCTCCTTGGGAAACGATTGGAGATTTGCTCCACAAACCCCTACCTTTGTCATTTCTAAAAGTCTGTGACATGTTAGATGTATGATGTACGTATTAGGGTTGATTTCCCCTTTAAGTAGAGTCTATAGCAAACCAAATTTAAAAGGTTCCCCAGACAATACGCTAATCACAGGGTGTCCTACTACTGGGACCACCAATGATCAGCTGTAATCTGTGGGAGAAATTGGCAGGTAGTGTTCAATTCTACTGCAGCGCCACCACAGGGCAAATTAAGCATTACATGGTGTCCAATGATATCAATGGGTTGTTTGTGTAATGCCCTGATGTGCTTGGTTCTTCAAAGGGAGATACGCTCTTCGTAAACTCTTGGGTAATTGATACAGATCCCGATTGAAGGACTGTCCTAATAGGGTATTTAAAAATGGGTTTTGTCACCTAGACACCTACTTTAATTAAATAGATGAGTTATTGTCACAATCCATGGGTATGTGGAACCACTAGGCCGCACCACCATAGCGAAGTAGCAGCTAACAACAGTCTATCAAGTCTATGAAAAGTCCTAGTACAAGGGTACCTGTTATAGTTCACACAGTAGCAGAGGCTTAGGCACAGATAGAACTTGAAGGTAGATGACGCCACGTGTGGCAGATGACACCAGACGTGGTGTATGAAAGCAGGCGTGACAGATGGCACAACATGACTCCAACATTAGAAGAGGCACAGGAACAAATACAGCACGGGATACAGGATACAGTTAGCAGCGCACGGGAACACTGGGTAGAGGATGCGATTTAGGGACCATTTGCTAACACTAACATGGGAAAAAACAACAATGCTCAGGCAAGGAGTGAAAGGGCACGGCCCTTTTTATAGTCCAGGTTGATCTGGGGATAATTAATGAATTATTTACATGTGCGCGCGCTCCCCTTTTAAGGACGGGAACGAGCTCGCGCACCCTAGTGGTCACTGCAGGGCAGAGCGGCTGGATGTGCTGGTGTTTCCGGGGAGGGAGACGTTGGCAGAAAAAGAGAGGTCTGCCGTCACGGCCGTCAGCAAGTAAGGGGAGGCGGTGGTCCGCGACCGCGTCCATTACAGTTAGGAATAATAAAAGGTTTTCCCATCAGAGGCATTAATGGAATACTGATAGGACATGCCCGATATGTATGAATAGTTAAGTTCCAACCACTCATAATCCCAAGAATAAATGAGCCCAGTCCCTTGTTCCTATTGAAAAGGTGGCTGCTCGTGAGTGGTCACTCTCCATTATAGTCTATTTGGGACATGGAAACAGCCGTGTATATATATCCTCATTCAGCTATTCTTTCCATATCTCCAATGAAAATTAAAGAACATGTCTGGCCACTTATTCTCCAGAAACAGGAGACTGGGCACTCCTATTCTTGGCATTGGTGGGAACCCGAGTAGACGGACCACCACCAATCATGATGTCTTTGATGGTAATACCCATTTATCTTAATCCCCATCTCTTTATCACCCTGTACACCAGTCATGGATACTATGTAGTTCTTCATCTTCTACATTTTATTTGTCCGTTTTTCCATAGAATATACGTTTCCGAGGCCAGCCAGACATCAATGCTGCAGATTAATGTGCCCTGCAGCGTACGAGAGGAGTCTTCTTAACAAACAACTTTGTCCTCTTCCTCAAGGTTGTGCATAGTAAACCCTTTTCCTTCCTGTCATTCGAGTTCTTGTTCCAACTGCTGACAGCTTGATTCTTTGGTCGCTGCTTCTGCAAGGCTTGCTGCAGCCTAGGTCAGTCATGCAAGGGTAACCTAGTGGATGCCAAGTGCTGTGGATGCAGATAAGTGCTGCTATATTGTGTGTACACGTTATGTATGGAGCACTCTCATCCATTAACTGGATTCCACTATCTTGCTGCAGAGCTCTCACCTGCCCGTGTCCCCTGGGATCGTGGAGTATTTGTGATTTATTATAGCTGACTTTTCTTCATAGTCCCTTTTCTCCTGACTCTTCATCATTATAAGGGGGATCAAATCTGAGAGCACCTTAAAGCCTTAGATATTTTTAGAGCGGATCCATCACTTGCATTCCCTGCATTGCGGCCTATAAATTTGCTGACGCATTTTGGCTTGCAGACGATGTCATGCATCACCCAGCAGTGCCCAGTATGTGAAGTGAGACCAGACGTCGTTAAATGCCATCAAGTTGGCTTCAACTATGTAGAGTCCTCAAGGACGTCCTGTCTTCTCATTGTCCAGCATGTGGTGACCAGACGTCGTTAAATACCATCAAGTTGGCTTCAACTATATAGGGTCCACAAGGACGTCCTGTCTTCTCATAGTCCAGCATATGGTAACCAGACGTCGTTAAAAACCATCAAGTTGACTTCAACTATATAGGGTCCACAAGGACGTCCAGTCTTCTCGTTGTCCAGCATGTGGTGATTAGATGTTGTTAAACGCCATAAAATTGTCTTCAACTATATAGGGCCCTCAAGGATGTCCTATCTTCTCATTGTCCAGCATGTGGTGATCAGATGTTGTTAAATGCCATCATATTAGCTTCAACTATATAGGGCCCTCAAGGACATCCTGTCTTACCATTGTCCAGAATGTGGTGACCAGAAGTCCATAAAAATGCCATCAAGTTGGCCCTCTCTGCCTATGTCTATGTCTATGTAAGTTATGGAGCCAGCAACTTCAAAAGGGAGAGACACACATATGTGTGGCCACCTCTTCACCTGTTTTCAGCTGGATAGGTTCACCAAACAGCCAAAACGTAGGATCCTGAAAGTGGTGGAGGCCCTAGGGTATGTGTCCCATGTGCCCTCCCTATAATCAGACCCTGGATTGTTTCACTTGATTGGGTCAAAGATCCACTTGTTTTATTTCCTTGCCAGCAGCAGTATTCAAAATTTAATATAGCCTAAAGTTTTATGTATACAGCTTCCATGCAGACCTATGTAGCTAAAGTCGATGCAGCTGCTGCTGAGTGGTTGCAGACCTCAAAGAATCTTTGTGTGCAGTGGTATCCTTCAGCCATTTGTTACTTTATATCTTTCTATCCATCCCCTGAGCACTGTAGAGTCATATGTTGGTTGGTTCAGGGTATTATAATTTAGATAATACATTTTATAGTTCTAAGGGGACTTCTGAGATGCATTTAAAATCACAGATATGTTAGTGTAAGCGAGGGAGGAGACCTATGATCATTACTGAGGCATTGAGAAGGATTGGGAAAAAGTGAGCAAATTTACAGGGAATGCCCACTGAGCTCTGAACTTGAAGCTCCACAAGCACGAATATTCAAGAAAGCAGATAATGAAAAGCAAGAAGCTAAACACAAATTTAACCAACACCTTAGTATTATTTGACCCTCTAAAGGTCCATGGATGTATATTTGAATTAATTATTGTACTTGACATGTATGCATGTGGTCTCTCCATTGCCTTGGTGTTACAGTCTTCACTCCAGTGGGCGTTTCCATTTACCTTAACATAAGCCATGAACATGAACTCTTCCTCTTTTACGTCTGGGAAGAGTTACGTTACTCTGACAATAGGATTTTATTGATCCATTTTTATACATTTGAATCCTAATGCTCCCAGGCAGGTAGAGACGATGATCGGTGATATATCAAAATTCTTATTTTTTTTGAGAAAATGTTTTCATCTGCGTTTTTCCTTCATTTCATCATAGGAGTGAAGTATGTACAGCCGAATATAAATATGTCTCTTTCCATGTTCTGCTTGGTTAGGATGTATCCACCTCTTACAAATTGCCTTAAACAAAAAGATGTAAAAGGAATCATCCCCGGGGGCCAAAGTGAATCCAGAGAAGCTGGCAGGAGACAGGCGCTTGCAGGGTTATTGAGAAAAATGTGTCCTTTCAACGTCTCTGCTCCGGCCTGACCCCCCGCTGGTTCTCAGTCCAATCAGGTGGCATTTTACAGCAGATGGTTTGAATATTGATGAGAGAACACAGAGGAAGAAGCAATAAAAGATTCACAACATGAAGGAATAATGTATGGGCAGCCATGCATGGGAAGGCTGGGTCACTATGGGGGGGACCTCGATTTCGAGGTATAGGCCTTAGGAATAAAGTTGGTGCATTTCTCTCTCTCTCTCTCTGGACACACGTGGCGAATTCTCTATTGTTACAAATGTATTTCATACGTTCCTTTCAAATGAGGGTCTAATATTGAATTTCTTTGCTTCAGACCTACAGTGTTCTTCATGAAAAATATATATATATATTTTTTTACAATTTTAGAACATTTGGGAATCTTGATATTTCATCCCCCACCTTAAGCAGGTAATGGGAGCTGCAGTCAGAAGAGTCATGAAACCCACCTGAGAAACAGCTGTAAAAAGACTTTATAAAAAGTGACAAGAAGTATACTATACATTATCTGCACTACTATAAGGGTTACAATTTAGAGTATTACCTAAAAATGTTTTAATTATAATAGATACCCTGCCTGTTCAGGTCCATATATTTGGTAGTAATGTTTATATTCTTGTATATAGGAGCAGTATTATAGTAGTTATATTCTTGTATATAGGGGCAGTATTATAGTAGTTATATTTTTGTATATAGGGGCAGTATTATAATAGTTATATTCTTGTATATAGGGGACAGTATTATAGTAGTTATATTCTTGTACATAGGAGCAGTATTATAGTAGTTATATTCTTGTATATAGGGGGCAGTATTATAGTAGTTATATTCTTGTATATAGGGAGCAGTATTATAGTAGTTATATTCTTGTATATAGGGGCAGTATTATAGTAGTTATATTCTTGTATATAGGGAGCAGTATTATAGTAGTTATATTCTTGTATATAGGAGCAGTATTACAGTAGTTATAATCTTGTATATAGGGGCAGTATTATAGTAGTTATATTTTTGTATATAGGGGCAGTATTATAATAGTTATATTCTTGTATATAGGGGGCAGTATTATAGTAGTTATATTCTTGTATATAGGGGGCTGTATTATAGTAGTTATATTCTTGTATATAGGGGCAGTATTATAGTAGTTATATTCTTGTATATAGGGGGCAGTATTATAGTAGTTATATTCTTGTATATAGAAGGCAGTATTATAGTAGTTATAGTCTTGTATATGGGGCAGTATTATAGTAGTTATATTCTTGTACATAGAGGTAGTATTATAGTAGTTATATTCTTGTATATAGGAGGCAGTATTATAGTAGTTATATTCTTGTATATAGGGGCAGTATTATAGTAGTTATATTCTTGTATATAGGAGCAGTATTATAGTAGTTATATGCTTGTATATAGGAGGCAGTATTATAGTAGTTATATTCTTGTATATAGAAGCAGTATTATAGTAGTTATATTCTTGTATATAGGAGGCAGTATTATAGTAGTTATACTCTTGTATATAGGGGCAGTATTATAGTAAGTATATTCTTGTATATAGGGGACAGTATTATAGTAGTTATATTCTTGTATATAGGGGCAGTATTATAGTAGTTATATTCTTGTATATAGGGGCAGTATTATAGTAGTTATATTCTTGTACATAGGGGCAGTATTATAGTAGATATATTCTTGTATATATGGGGCAGTATTATAGTAGTTATGTTCTTGTATATAGGAGGCAGTATTATAGTAGTTATACTCTTGTATATAGGGGGCAGTATTATAGTAGTTATGTTCTTGTATATAGGAGGCAGTATTATAGTAGTTACACTCTTGTATATAGGAGGCAGTATAATAGTAGTTATACTCTTGTATATAGGGGGCAGTATTATAATAGTTATATTCTTGTATATAGGAGGCAGTATTATAGTAGTTATATTCTTGTATATAGGGGCAGTATTATAGTAGTTATATTCTTGTACATAGGGGCAGTATTATAGTAGTTATATTCTTGTACATAGGGGCAGTATTATAGTAGTTATATTCTTGTATATATGGGGCAGTATTATAGTAGTTATGTTCTTGTATATAGGAGGCAGTATTATAGTAGTTATACTCTTGTATATAGGGGCAGTATTATAGTTGTTATATTCTTGTACATAAGGGCAGTATTATAGCAGATATATTCTTGCATATAGGGGGCAGTATTATAGTAGTTATGTTCTTGTATATAGCGGGCAGTATTATAGTAGTTATAGTCTTGTATATGGGGCAGTATTATAGTAGTTATATTCTTGTACATAGAGGCAGTATTATAGTAGTTATATTCTTGTATATAGGAGCAGTATTATAGTAGTTATATTCTTGTATATAGCAGCAGTATTATAGTAGTTATATTCTTGTATATAGGAGGCAGTATTATAGTAGTTATATTCTTGTATATAGGAGGCAGTACTATAGTAGTTATATTCTTGTATATAGGAGCAGTATTATAGTAGTTATATTCTTGTATATAGAGGGCAGTATTATAGTAGTTATATTCTTTTATATAGGGGAATTATTATAGTAGTTATATTCTTGTATATAGCAGCAGTATTATAGTAGTTATATTCTTGTATATAGGGGGCAGTATTATAGTAGTTATATTCTTGTATATAGGGGCAGTATTATAGTCGTTATATTCTTGTATATAGGGGCAGTATTATAGTGGTTATATTCTTGTATATAGGGGCAGTATTATAGTAGTTATATTCCTGTATATAGGGGCAGTATTATAGTAGTTATATTCTTGTATATAGGGGCAGTATTATAGTAGTTATATTCTTGTATATAGGAGGCAGTGTTATAGCAGTTATATTTTTGTATATAGGGGGCAGTATTATAGTAGTGATATTCTTGTATATAGGGAGCAGTATTATAGTAGTTATATTCTTGTATATAGGAGCAGTATTATAGTAGTTATATTCTTGTATATAGAGGGCAGTATTATAGTAGTTATATTCTTTTATATAGGGGAATTATTATAGTAGTTATATTCTTGTATATAGCAGCAGTATTATAGTAGTTATATTCTTGTATATAGGGGGCAGTATTATAGTAGTTATATTCTTGTATATAGGAGGCAGTATTATAGTCGTTATATTCTTGTATATAGGAGCAGTATTATAGTAGTTATATTCTTGTATATAGGGGCAGTATTATAGTAGTTATATTCTTGTATATAGGAGGCAGTGTTATAGTAGTTATATTTTTGTATATAGGGGGCAGTATTATAGTAGTGATATTCTTGTATATAGGGAGCAGTATTATAGTAGTTATATTCTTGTATATAGGAGCAGTATTATAGTAGTTATATTCTTGTATATAGGGGCAGTATTATAGTAGTTATATTCTTGTATATAGGGGCAGTATTATAGTGGTTATATTCTTGTATATAGGGGCAGTATTATAGTAGTTATATTCCTGTATATAGGGGCAGTATTATAGTAGTTATATTCTTGTATATAGGGGCAGTATTATAGTAGTTATATTCTTGTATATAGGAGGCAGTGTTATAGTAGTTATATTTTTGTATATAGGGGGCAGTATTATAGTAGTGATATTCTTGTATATAGGGAGCAGTATTATAGTAGTTATATTCTTGTATATAGGAGGCAGTATTATAGTAGTTATATTCTTGTATATAGGGGCAGTATTATAGTAGTTATATTCTTGTATATAGGGGCAGTATTATAGTGGTTATATTCTTGTATATAGGGGCAGTATTATAGTAGTTATATTCCTGTATATAGGGGCAGTATTATAGTAGTTATATTCTTGTATACAGGGCAGTATTATAGTAGTTATATTCTTGTATATAGGAGGCTGTATTATAGTAGTTATATTCTTGTATATAGGGGGCAGTATTATAGTAGTTATATTCTTGTATATAGGGGTCAGTATTACAGTAGTTATATTCTTGTATATAGGGGCAGTATTATAGTAGTAATATTCTTGTATAATAGTAGTTATATTCATGTATATAGGGGCAGTATTATAGTAGTTATATTCTTGTATATAGGAGGCAGTATTATAGTAGTTATATTCTTGTATATAGGAGCAGTAATATAGTAGTTATATTCTTGTATATAGGGAGCAGTATTATAGTAGTTATATTCTTGTATATAGGTGGCAGTATTATAGTGATTATATTCTTGTATATAGAGGCAGTATTATAGTAGTTATATTCTTGTATATAGAGGCAGTATTATAGTAGTTATATTCTTGTATATAGGGAGCAGTATTATAGTAGTTATATTCTTGTGTATAGGAGCAGTAATATAGTAATTATATTCTTGTATATAGGGGGCAGTATTATAGTAGTTATATTCTTGTATATAGGGGCAGTATTTTAGTAGCTATATTCTTGTATATAGGGGGCAATATTATAGTAGTTATATTATTGTATATAGGTGGCAGTATTATAGTAGTTATATTCTTGTATATAGGGGCAGTATTATAGTAGTTATATTCTTGTATATAGGAGCAGTATAATAGTAGTTATATTCTTGTATATAGGGGCAGTATTATAGTAGTTATATTCCTGTATATAGGAGGCAGTATTATAGTAGTTATATTCCTGTATATAGGGGGCAGTATTATAGTAGTGATATTCTTGTATATAGGAGGCAGTATTATAGTAGATGTATTCTTGTATATAGGGGCAGTATTATAGTAGTTATATTCTTTTATACAGAGGGCAGTATAATAGTAGTTATATTCTTGTATGTAGGAGGCAGTATAATAGTAGTTATATTCTTGTATATAGAGGCAGTATTATAGGAGTTATATTCTTGTATATAGGGGGCTGTATTACAGTAGTTATATTCTTGTATATAGAGGCAGTATTATAGTAGTTATATTCTTGTATATAGGGGCAGTATTATAGTAGTTATATTCTTGTATATAGGGGGCAGTATTATAGTAGTTATATTCCTGTATATAGGAGGCAGTATTATAGTAGTTATATTCTTGTATATAGGGGCAGTATTATAGTAGTTATATTCTTGTATATAGGGGCAGTAGTATAGTAGTTATATTCTTGTATATAGGGGCAGTATTATAGTAGTTATATTCTTGTATATAGGGGCAGTATTATAGTAGTTATATTCTTGTATATAGGAGGCAGTATTATAGTAGTTATATTCTTGTATATAGGAGCATTAATATAGTAGTTATATTCTTGTATATAGGGAGCAGTATTATAGTAGTTATATTCTTGTATATAGGTGGCAGTATTATAGTGGTTATATTCTTGTATATAGAGGCAGTATTATAGTAGTTATATTCTTGTATATAGAGGCAGTATTATAGTAGTTATATTCTTGTATATAGGGGGCAGTATTATAGTAGTTATATTCTTGTATATAGGGGCAGTATTATAGTAGTTATATTCTTGTATATAGGGAGCAGTATTATAGTAGTTATATTCTTGTGTATAGGAGCAGTAATATAGTAATTATATTCTTGTATATAGGGGGCAGTATTATAGTAGTTATATTCTTGTATATAGGGGCAGTATATTAGTAGCTATATTCTTGTATATAGGGGGCAATATTATAGTAGTTATATTATTGTATATAGGAGGCAGTATTATAGTAGTTATATTCTTGTATATAGGAGCAGTATTATAGTAGTTATATTCTTGTATATAGGGGGCAGTATTATAGTAGTTATATTCTTGTATATAGGGCCAGTATTATAGTAGTTATATTCTTGTATATAGGCAGCAGTATTATAGTAGTTATATTCTTGTATATACGGGCAGTATTATAGTAGTTATATTCTTGTATATAGGAGTCAGTATTATAATAGTTATATTCTTGTATATAGGGGCAGTATTATAGTAGTTATATTCTTGTATATAGGGGTAGTATTAGGGCATGACCACACGTGGCGGATTTCCTCCGCAACTGTCCGCATCAATGCCGCACAGAATCTGCGTTGCAGATTCTGCTGCGGATCTGCACAAAATGTGCAGTAAATTGATGCGGACTAGCTGCTGCGGACTGCGGTAAAAGTACTTCCCTTCTCCCTATCAGTGCAGGATAGAGAGAAGGGACAGCACTTTCCCTTGTGAAAGTCAAAGAAATTCATACTTACCGGCCGTTGTCTTGGTGACGCGTCCCTCCTTCGGCATCCAGCCCGATCTCCCTGGATGACGCGGCAGTCCATGTGACCGCTGCAGCCTGTTATTAGCCTGTGATTGGCTGCAGCCGTCACTTAGACTGAAACGTCATCCTGGGAGGCCGGACTGGAGACAGAAGCAGGGAGTTCTCGGTAAGTATGAACTTATATTTTTTTACAGATAGATGTATATTGGGATCGGTAGTCACTGTCCAGGGTGCAGAAACAGTTACTGCCGATCGCTTAACTCTTTCAGCACCCTGGACAGTGACTATTTACTGACGTCTCCTAGCAACGCTCCCGTCATTACGGGAGCCCCATTGACTTCCTCAGTCTGGCTGTAGACCTAGAAATACATAGGTCCAGCCAGAATGAAGAAATGTCAAGTTAAAAAAGCAAGACGCATCCGCAGCACACATAACATGTGCATGACAGCTGCGGACTTCATTGCGGAAATTAGAATCTCCATTGAAGTCAATGGAGAAATTCCGCCATGAGTCCGCCACTGCTCCGCAACAGACAGAGCATGCTGCGGACACCAAATTCCGCTCCGCAGCCTATGCTCCGCAGCGGAATTTTACGCCTCGTCTAAACGAACACTGCTAAATTAAAGTGTAAGTCAATGGACAAACGGCTCCGCTGCGGATTAAGGGCATGACCACACATGGCGGATTTCCTCCGCAACTGTCCGCATCAATGCCGCACAGAATCTGCGTTGCAGATTCTGCTGCGGATCTGCACAAAATGTGCAGAAAATTGATGCGGACTAGCTGCTGCGGACTGCGGTAAAAGTACTTCCCTTCTCCCTATCAGTGCAGGATAGAGAGAAGGGACAGCACTTTCCCTAGTGAAAGTAAAAGAATTTCATACTTACCGGCCGTTGTCTTGGTGACGCGTCCCTCTTTCGGCATCCAGCCAGACCTCCCTGGATGACGCGCCAGTACATGTGACCGCTGCAGCCTGTGCTTGGCCTGTGATTGGCTGCAGCCGTCACTTAGACTGAAACGTCATCCTGGGAGGCCGGACTGGAGACAGAAGCAGGGAGTTCTCGGTAAGTATGAACTTATATATTTTTTTACAGATACATGTATATTGGGATCGGTAGTCACTGTCCCGGGTGCAGAAACAGTTACTGCCGATCGCTTAACTGTTTCAGCACCCTGGACAGTGACTATTTACAGACGTCTCCTAGCAACGCTCCCGTCATTACGGGAGCCCCATTGACTTCCTCAGTCTGGCTGTAGACCTAGAAATACATAGGTCCAGCCAGAATGAAGAAATGTCATGGTAGTAAAACCAATACGCTCCGCAGCACACATAAGATCTGCGGACTTCATTGCGGAATTTTGACTCTCCATTGAAGTCAATGGAGAAATTCCGCCATGAGTCCGCCACTGCTCCGCAACAGACAGAGCATGCTGCGGACACCAAATTCCGCTCCGCAGCCTATGCTCCGCAGCGGAATTTTACGCCTCGTCTAAACGCACACTGCTAAATTAAAGTGTAAGTCAATGGACAAACGGCTCCGCTGCGGATTAACGCTGCGGAGTGTCCGCAGCGGAATTTAAGTGAAATTCCGCCACGTGTGAACCCAGCCTTATAGTAGTTATATTATTGTATATAGGAGCAGTATTATAGTAGTTATATTCTTGTATATAGGGGGCAGTATTATAGTAGTTATATTCTTGTATATAGTGGGCAGTATTATTGTAGTTATATTCTTGTATATAGGGGGCAGTATTATAGTAGTTATATTCTTGTATATAGTGGGCAGTATTATTGTAGTTATATTCTTGTATATAGGGGGCAGTATTATAGTAGTTATATTCTTGTATATAGGGGGCAGTATTATAGTAGTTATATTCTTGTATATAGGAGCAGTATTATAGTAGTTATATTCTTGTATATAGGGGCAGTATTATAGTAGTTATATTCTTGTACATAGGGGCAGTATTATAGTAGTTATATTCTTGTATATAGGGGCAGTATTATAGCAGTTATATTCTTGTATATAGGGGCAGTATTATAGTAGTTATATTCTTGTATATAGGGGCAGTATTATAGTAGTTATATTCTTGTATATAGGGGGCAGTATTATAGTAGTTATATTCTTGTATATAGGAGGCAGTATTATAGTAGTTATATTCTTGTATATAGGAGGCAGTATTATAGTAGTTATACTCTTGTATATAGGGGGCAGTATCATAGTAGTTATATTCTTGTATATAGGGGGCAGTATCATAGTAGTTATATTCTTGTATATAGGAGCAGTATTATAGTAGTTATATTCTTGTATATAGAGGGCAGTATTATAGTAGTTATATTCTTTTATATAGGGGAATTATTATAGTAGTTATATTCTTGTATATAGCAGCAGTATTATAGTAGTTATATTCTTGTATATAGGGGGCAGTATTATAGTAGTTATATTCTTGTATATAGGAGGCAGTATTATAGTCGTTATATTCTTGTATATAGGAGCAGTATTATAGTAGTTATATTCTTGTATATAGGGGCAGTATTATAGTAGTTATATTCTTGTATATAGGAGGCAGTGTTATAGTAGTTATATTTTTGTATATAGGGGGCAGTATTATAGTAGTGATATTCTTGTATATAGGGAGCAGTATTATAGTAGTTATATTCTTGTACATAGGAGCAGTATTATAGTAGTTATATTCTTGTATATAGGGGCAGTATTATAGTAGTTATATTCTTGTATATAGGGGGAGTATTATAGTAGTTATATTCTTGTATATAGGAGCAGTATTATAGTAGTTATATTCTTGTATATAGGGGCAGTATTATAGTAGTTATATTCTTGTATATAGGGGCAGTATTATAGTGGTTATATTCTTGTATATAGGGGCAGTATTATAGTAGTTATATTCCTGTATATAGGGGCAGTATTATAGTAGTTATATTCTTGTATACAGGACAGTATTATAGTAGTTATATTCTTGTATATAGGAGGCAGTATTATAGTAGATATATTCTTGTATATAGAGGGCAGTATTATAGTAGTTATATTCTTTTATATAGGGGAATTATTATAGTAGTTATATTCTTGTATATAGCAGCAGTATTATAGTAGTTATATTCTTGTATATAGGGGGCAGTATTATAGTAGTTATATTCTTGTATATAGGAGGCAGTATTATAGTCGTTATATTCTTGTATATAGGAGCAGTATTATAGTAGTTATATTCTTGTATATAGGGGCAGTATTATAGTAGTTATATTCTTGTATATAGGAGGCAGTGTTATAGTAGTTATATTTTTGTATATAGGGGGCAGTATTATAGTAGTGATATTCTTGTATATAGGGAGCAGTATTATAGTAGTTATAATCTTGTATATAGGAGCAGTATTATATTAGTTATATTCTTGTATATAGGGGCAGTATTATAGTAGTTATATTCTTGTATATAGGGGCAGTATTATAGTGGTTATATTCTTGTATATAGAGGCAGTATTATAGTAGTTATATTCCAGTATATACGGGCAGTATTATAGTAGTTATATTCTTGTATACAGGGCAGTATTATAGTAGTTATATTCTTGTATATAGGAGGCTGTATTATAGTAGTTATATTGTTGTATATAGGGGGCAGTATTATAGTAGTTATATTCTTGTATATAGGGGGCAGTATTATAGTAGTTATATTCTTGTATATAGGGGTCAGTATTACAGTAGTTATATTCTTGTATATAGGAGCAGTAATATAGTAGTTATATTCTTGTATATAGGGAGCAGTATTATAGTAGTTATATTCTTGTATATAGGTGGCAGTATTATAGTGGTTATATTCTTGTATATAGAGGCAGTATTATAGTAGTTATATTCTTGTATATAGAGGCAGTATTATAGTAGTTATATTCTTGTATATAGGGAGCAGTATTATAGTAGTTATATTCTTGTGTATAGGAGCAGTAATATAGTAATTATATTCTTGTATATAGGGGGCAGTATTATAGTAGTTATATTCTTGTATATAGGGGCAGTATTTTAGTAGCTATATTCTTGTATATAGGGGGCAATATTATAGTAGTTATATTATTGTATATAGGAGGCAGTATTATAGTAGTTATATTCTTGTATATAGGAGCAGTATTATAGTAATTATATTATTGTATATAGGGGCAGTATTATAGTAGTTATATTCTTGTATATAGGGGGCAGTATTATAGTAGTTATATTCTTGTATATAGGGGCAGTATTATAGTAGTTATATTCTTGTATATAGGGGCAGTATTATAGTAGTTATATTCTTGTATATAGAGCAGTATTATAGTAGTTATATTCTTGTATATAGGAGCAGTATTAGGGCATGACCACACATGGCGGAATTCCTCCGCAACTGTCCGCATCAATGCCGCACAGAATCTGCGTTGCAGATTCTGCAGCGGATCTGCACAAAATGTGCAGTACATTGATGCGGACTAGCTGCTGCGGACTGCGGGAAAAGTGCTTCCCTTCTCCCTATCAGTGCAGGATAGAGAGAAGGGACAGCACTTTCCCTAGTGAAAGTAAACGATTTTCATACTTACCGGCCGTTGTCTTGGTGACGCGTCCCTCTTTCGGCATCCAGCCCGAACTCCCTGGATGACGCGCCAGTCCATGTGACCGCTGCAGCCTGTGCTTGGCCTGTGATTGGCTGCAGCCGTCACTTAGACTGAAACGTCATCCTGGGAGGCCGGACTGGAGACAGACGCAGGGAGTTCTCGGTAAGTATGAACTTATCTATTTTTTTACAGATACATGTATATTGAGATCGGTAGTCACTGTCCCGGGTGCAGAAACAGTTACTGCCGATCGCTTAACTCTTTCAGCACCCTGGACAGTGACTATTTACAGACGTCTCCTAGCAACGCTCCCGTCATTACGGGAGCCCCATTGACTTCCTCAGTCTGGCTGTAGACCTAGAAATACATAGGTCCAGCCAGAATGAAGAAATGTCATGGTAGTAAAACGAATACGCTCCGCAGCACACATAAGATCTGCGGACTTCATTGCGGAATTTTGACTCTCCATTGAAGTCAATGGAGAAATTCCGCCATGAGTCCGCCACTGCTCCGCAACAGACAGAGCATGCTGCGGACACCAAATTCCGCTCCGCAGCCTATGCTCCGCAGCGGAATTGTACGCATCGTGTAAACGAACACTGCTAAATTAAAGTGAAAGTCAATGGAGAAACGGCTCCGCTGCGGATTAACGCTGCGGAGTGTCCGCAGCGGAATTTAAGTGAAATTCCGCTATGTGTGAACCCGCCCTAATAGTAGTTATATTCTTGTATATAGGGGCAGTATTATAGTAGTTATATTGTTGTATATAGGGAGCAGTATAATAGTAGTTATATTCTTGTATATAGGGGCAGTATTATAGTAGTTATATTCCTGTATATAGGAGGCAGTATTATAGTAGTTCTATTCCTGTATATAGGGGGCAGTATTATAGTAGTGATATTCTTGTATATAGGAGGCAGTATTATAGTAGTTGTATTCTTGTATATAGGGGCAGTATTATAGTAGTTATATTCTTGTATATAGGGGGCTGTATTATAGTAGTTATATTCTTGTATATAGGGGCAGTATTATAGTAGTTATATTCTTGTATATAGGGGGCAGCATTATAGTAGTTATATTCTTTTATACAGAGGGCAGTATAATAGTAGTTATATTCTTGTATGTAGGAGGCAGTATAATAGTAGTTATATTCTTGTATATAGAGGCAGTATTATAGTAGTTCTATTCTTGTATATAGGGGGCTGTATTATAGTAGTTATATTCTTGTATGTAGGAGGCAGTATTATAGTAGTTATATTCTTGTATATAGAGGCAGTATTATAGTAGTTATATTCTTGTATATAGGGGGCAGTATTATAGTAGTTATATTCTTGTATATAGGAGCAGTATTATAGTAGTTATATTCTTGTATATAAGGGCAGTATTATAGTAGTTATATTCTTGTATATAGGGGCAGTATTATAGTAGTTATATTCTTGTATATAGGGGGCAGTATTATAGTAGTTATATTCTTGTATATAGGGGCAGTATTATAGTAGTTATATTCTTGTATATAGGGGGCAGTATTATAGTAGTTATATTCTTGTATATAGGGGTAGTATTATAGTAGTTATATTCTTGTATATAGGGGCAGTATTATAGTAGCTATATTCTTGTATATAGGGGCAGTATTATAGTAGTTATATTCTTGTATATAGGAGCAGTATTATAGTAGTTATATTCTTGTATATAGGGGGCAGTATTATAGTAGTTATATTCTTGTATATAGGGCCAGTATTATAGTAGTTATATTCTTGTACATAGGGAGCAGTATTATAGTAGTTATATTCTTGTATATAGGCAGCAGTATTATAGTAGTTATATTCTTGTATATACGGGCAGTATTATAGTAGTTATATTCTTGTATATAGGAGTCAGTATTATAATAGTTATATTTTTGTATATAGGGGCAGTATTATAGTAGTTATATTCTTGTATATAGGGGCAGTATTATAGTAGTTATATTCTTGTATATAGGGGTAGTATTATAGTAGTTATATTATTGTATATAGGAGCAGTATTATAGTAGTTATATTCTTGTATATAGTGGGCAGTATTATTGTAGTATATTCTTGTATATAGGGGGCAGTATTATAGTAGTTATATTCTTGTATATAGGGGGCAGTATTATAGTAGTTATATTCTTGTATATAGGAGCAGTATTATAGTAGTTATATTCTTGTATATAGGGGGCAGTATTATAGTAGTTATATTCTTGTATATAGGAGCAGTATTATAGTAGTTATATTCATGTATATAGGGGGCAGTATTATCGTAGTTATATTCTTGTATATAGGGGCAGTATTATAGTAGTTATATTCTTGTATATAGGAGCAGTATTATAGTAGTTATATTCTTGTATATGGGGCAATATTATAGTAGTTATATTCTTGCATATAGGGAGCAGTATTATAGTAGTTATATTCTTGTATATAGGAGCAGTATTATAGTAGTTATATTCTTGTATATAGGGGGCAGTATTATAGTAGTTATATTCTTGTATATAGGGGCAGTATTATAGTAGTTATATTCTTGTATATAGGGGCAGTATTATAGTAGTTCTATTCTTGTCCATAGGAGAGGATAGACGTGTGCTCACTGGCGTAGCTATAGGGGTCGCAGCGGTCGCAATTGCGACCGGGCCCCGAAGCCAGGGGGGCCCACGGCCCCCTACACTACATCAATAAAAAGTTACTATAGTAACTCGGGCCGCGGGCCCCTGTTACTATAGTAACATACTTTACTTACCTTCCTGGTTCCGGATGGCAACGGAGGTCCTGAGGTCAGGCGCTGTGCGCAGGGCATGACGTCACAGTGCTATGCGCCGCGCACAGCATCGAGACGACAGAACTCCCGCCGCGGCCGAAGAGGAAGGAAAGGTTAGCCCTGACTGCCGCGGTCCGACTCCCGGGACCCGCCAATCAGCTGTTTTGAAGGGGCCGCAGAACTCGTACGAGAGCTGCTCCCCTTCATTCCGGTCATACTGTGAATCCGTGTCGGCGATTCACAGTGTGAGCGAGTAGTGAAATGAAGGGGAAGCAGCTGTCGTACGAGTGCTGCGGCCCCTTCAAAACAGCTGATTTGCGGGTCCCGGGCGACACATCAGCTATTGATGGCCTATCCTGTGGATAGGCCATCAATGTTTAGAGACTGCACAACCCCTAAGCCTACGATGTAGCAGGCTTAGGGGGCCCATGAGACAGGATCACAGATTGTGTGATCCTGTCTGCTGGGCCCTGTATCTAAGCCAATCACATGGTAGGCTTAGATACATGGCCCATGTGTGATCTTGTCTGGTGGGCCCTGTATATAAGCCTACCACACTGTAGGCTTAGATACATGGCCCATGCGTGATCCTGTCTGCTGGGCCCTGTATCTAAGCCAATCACATGGTAGGCTTAGATACATGGCCCATGTGTGATCCTGTCTGCTGGGCCCTGTATCTAAGCCTACCACACTAGGTTTAGATACAGGGCCCCAGCACACAGTAATCTTATACTGTATAAGATTACTGTCTGCTGGACCCTGTATCTAAGCCTACGTTGTGGTAGGCTTAGATACAGGGTCCCACAGACAGTATCACACATGGGCCCTGTATCTAAGCCTAACACACGTGTTACTAATCATTTTTTGTGTGTTTTCTTACAGGTTCGGTCGTTGGACTACGGCGGATTCCAGGACTACTTCGATGACGGCTTTTTCTTTATTATCAATAAAATAGTTAATGAGGGCTGTGGGTTTTTTTTTTATTTCAATAAAATATTTTTTCTGTCTGTGTTTTTTTTTAAACTATATTACTACCGCCTTAGTAATGGCCGCCGGCTGATTGACAGCATCCATTGCTAAGGCGGGGCTTAGTGTTAGCCGGTGCAGAGGCTAACACTAACCCCCTTTATTACCCCGGTACCCACCGCCACCAGGGGTGCTGGGAAGAGCCGGGTACGATCCAGTACCTGACCATCTGTAGTGATGATCGGCCCCTGGGGTGGCCGCAGGCTGGTATTATCAGGAGGGGAAAGGCCAAAAACAGTGGCCCTTCCTACCCTGGTAATGCTGCCTGCTGCTGCTTTATTGTATCTGGCTGGTTATGAAAAATGGGGGGGACCCCACGTCATTTAATTTTTTTTGGGGAAAGAACGATGTGGGGTCCCCCCCCCCAATTTTCATAACCAGCCAGATGCAACACAGCAGCAGCAGGCAGCATTACCAGGGTGGGAAGGGCCACGGTTTTTGGCCTTCCTCAGCCTAATACTACCAGCCTGCGGCTACCCCGGTGCCTGCCCGTCACTACAGATGGTCGGGTACTGGTTCGTACCCGGCTCTTCCCCGTACCCCTGGTGGCGGTGGGTACCGGGGTAATAATGGGGGTTAGTGTTAGCCTCTGCACCTGCTAACATTAAGCCCCGTCTTAGTAATGGAGGTTGTCAATCAGCCAGCGGCCATTACTAAGGCGGTGATAATAAAGTTTAAAAAGATACAAGCACATAGAAAAATATTTTATTGAAATAAAAAAAACACAACCCTCATTAACCATTTTATTGAGAATAAAAAAAACCCCGTCATTGAAGTCCTCGAATCCGAAGTCCAACAATCGAACCTGTAAAAAAAACACAAACACAAAAATAATCAGTAACACATAAAGAAGCAAAATTATTATTCTTACCTTTCCTGGGTCCAGCGCTGGAGACGCAATGTCAGCGAGCTGGGCCCTGTATCTAATCCTATCATGTGTGATACAGTCTGCTGAGCTGTGTATCTATCTAATCCAATCATGTGTGATACTGTCTGCTGAGCTGTGTATCTAATCCTATCATGTGTGATACTGTCTGCTGAGCCACTGTATCTAATCCTATCATGTGTGATACTGTCTGCTCAGCCACTGTATCTAATCCTATCATGTGTGATACAGTCTGCTGGTCCACTGTATCTAATCCTATCATGTGTGATACTGCCTTCTGAGCCACTGTATCTAATCCTATCATGTGTGATACTGTCTGCTGGGCCCTATATCTAATCCTATCATGTGTGATACTGTCTGCTGGGCCCTATATCTAATCCTATCATGTGTGATACTGCCTTCTGAGCCACTGTATCTAATCCTATCCTGTGTGATACTGTCTGCTGAGCCACTGTATCTAATCCTATCCATAGTTTATAGGGTCGTAGTGCTATAGATATGCTATGCTGTCTCATATACACACTTTTTTTTGGGCGGACACATATGTATTGGGGCTATTTCCCCTGACATTTTAAGCCCTGAGGGAATGTTCACACGGCAGCGTCTGTTACGGCTGAGATTACGGTGCTGTTTTCAGGAGAAAACAGCACCGTAATTACAGCCGTAATGGCATGTGCAGGCGTCTTTCGCTGCGTCCATTACGGACGTAATTGGAGCTGTTTTTCTATGGAGTCCATGGAAACCGGCTCCATTTACGTCTGAAGAAGTGACAGGCACTTCTTTGACGCGGGCGTCTTTTTTACGCGCCGCCTTTTGACAGCGGCGCGTAAAAAAAATGACCGTCGGCACAGAACATCGTAAGACCCATTCAAATGAATGGGCAGATGTTTGCCAACGCTTTTGAGCCGCATTTTCGGACGTAATTCAATGCTAAAACGCCCGAATTACGTCCGTAAATAGGGTGTGTGAACCCAGCCTTAGTGACGCCCTTGCTGCTAGTACTGCATTGTTGGGTCACTTAGGAGACCCAGCGATGCAGCTGAAAGCTGCGGACCGTCGGCCATGAGAAGTTTGCGGGGGGGGGCCCAGTAAGAATTCTTGCATCGGGGCCCATGAGCCTTTAGCTACGCCCCTGCGTGTGCTTGTGAGCTCCCTGTTAGGACTATGCATGGCTTCTGACCCAGGTGGAGGGGAGGGGTCCTGGGCTGATGATCCTGGGAAAGCCCAGAGTCTGGAGTTTGGCCTGCAGCATGGAGATGGTGGAGGTGATGATCTGGAAATGGTGGCTGGTGAGTCAACTGAATCTCATGATGTTGGTGAATTGTGCACAAAAATGACAAAGAAAAATATCTTTAAAATGGAAATGCAAGTTCGCAAATTGAGAACTGAAATTAACCAAGAGACTGATCCAAAGGCAAAGCTGATGAAATGTGAGTGTCTTGATGTTTGTACACGTGAGCTGGTGATATTGAAGGAGAGATTGCAGAAAGACTCATGCACAGTGCCCAAAATAAAGAACCGGGCAATGGAGAATAAAAGGGAGACCAGAGCCCAAACTGTGAAGAGAAAAAATATCATTGCAAAAAAAGACACTGACTATAAGACTGTGTATAATATTGTGGAGCAGGGAAATCCTGGAAGATATGAGTGTGCAGTGGCTGGAGGATCACATCTCTCATCATGTGTGGGGTCTGTGCAATCAGTGAACAAAAATGCTGCTAAAGCTGCAGAGAAATGTGTGCCAGCTGACGAGGGGTTAACTGCAGTAGACTCTATGTGCAGTACTGATGAAGTAAATGCGAGTGGCACTCCTGGGAGTGAGCAAGAAAGTGCCTCATGTCCAGACATTATAAGTGAGACCTCGCTCAGCGCGGTGATTGACAGTCTGATATCTGATGAACCAGCGGCACAGGCTGAGGCGGACATTGCAGACCCTGTTCTGGAGGTTCAGCCGCCCGCAGTGTCAGTGAATGGAGTACAGGTTACACAGCGATCAGGAGCAGACACAGGAGGATCTGCAGTACAATCAGCTGAGGAGAGGTCCAGTCCTGACCCACCTGCTGACAGACCTCAGTACAGGAGACTGTTCTCCAGCGTCACAAGACCGACTAACCCCACACCTCAGAGGAGGAACGCGGTCAGAATCAGGTACTCGGGACCAGAGGAAAACATCCCTTCCAGACTCTACATTGGGAAAGTTTTGTTGAAGGAGTTTATGAAGTTTAAAGCTTCTGAGGTGTTCGCTCTGATCCACGTTCCCTCCAGCAGGAATTATGACATCAGTTTCAAGCTGCAATATAGTCTAGACTTGTTCTGGAGTATTTATAACGATACAAAGGAGCACGCGATGTGGGAGCATCTACATGTCATCCAGCTGACTAAACCCCAGGTAGTCACCGCCACCGTCCTGTTCCAGTCTGAGGTGGTGGCTCTGGCAGATTTGCAGCACTGGTTGAGCAGATATTGTGAGGTGAAGAGACTGCCAACAAAGATCTATGATGAGGAGGAGATCTGGAATGGAGGATATTCTGTCAAGATCCAGCTGGTTCAGGAGAATGGAGTGACCAGACATCTGCCGCACTCCTTCTACCTGGGCTCGGAGAGAGGCATATGTTACTACCCTGGTCAACCGCGACGGTGCCATAGATGTGGGGGCAGACACCTGGCGTTCAACTGTTCCCGTATTAAGTGCTCACTATGTGGTCAGTTTGGGCATGTGAAGGACGAGTGTACAGGACCTGTCATCTGTAACCTGTGCTTAGGACCTGGACATACATTCCGGGAGTGTCCGCATGCAGAACATAATAAAGAGGAGACCTTTAAAGAAGCCATGGAGGAAGAGCAGGAGGATGTCTCCATATGTGTAGATACAACCCCAGAACCTGGAAGCCCCAGCGAGGATGTGAGCCGAAGTACCAGAGACCCTGCTCCAGGGACGAATGTCCCATCTGTGGATGCTGCAGAAGTGTCACCAGCCACTGAAAATAGAGGTCATGCTAAAAGTAAAATATCCAGTCACTCTGTCACCAAAACATCTAAAAATCTGCCCAACACCAGTAAGGAACCAGCTGATCCAGCTGTAGCGACCAGTAAGGAACCAGCTGATCCAGCCGCAGCGACCAGTAAAAAACCAGCTGATCTAGTCGCAGCGACCAGTAAAGAACCAGCTGATCCAGCCGCAGCGACTAGTATGGATGAGGAGGGATTTCAGACGGTTAAAAGGAGAAGTAAAACAGATGATTCTTCGAGGAAAAAAATCACTGCTGCAAAGAAATCACCGGAGTCTCCAGTGCTGGCGATAACGGGGGGACGTTACTGTGCGCTGGGAGAAGATGACCAGGAAGAAGAAGCAGAGATGGAGCAAGTCTCCTCACGCAACCCAGACGACGAACCTCAGGATGAAGACTCTGACCCCCCAATGTCCACCAAAAGATGGGGTGTAACGGGACATAGCAGTGGAAGAAGGAAAAAAAGTAGGAAAGATCTGTAACCAGGATGATGCTGAAAATCACCTCCATCAATGTGAACAGTGTGAAGAATAGGAGCAGGCGGCAGGCGATATTCCAGCGTCTGTCTGACGACAAATCTGACATCATCTTTATACAAGAGACTTATCTGAAGAGCAATGCTCAGGTGTACGCAGCCAAGAGAGACTGGAGACACGGACCATCATTCTGGTCCTTTGGACTGGAACGAAATGATGGCGTAGGAATTCTATTTAATAATATGGACGTACAAGTGGAGAAAGTCCTGGAGCTCTGCTCCGGCCGCTGCCTGATGCTGGACTTTACCCTGGACACTGTACATTATAGAGTCATTAATATCTATGCCCAGCAAACCAGGAAAGAGAGGAGGGAATTATTCCAAAATATTAAGCCCTATTGTTTTACTTCTAAGGTCTTTATTTTGAGTGGTGACTTCAATAGTGTCTCCAGTAATGTGGATCGTTCCAGTAGTCACAAAAGATTGAGATATGATGAAAATTTTCTCAATAGTCTAGTCCAGCAGGCTCATTTAGTGGACCCCTATGGTCTACATTGTAGTCGTAAAGCTTACACTTATCATAAGGGAGGTCATGCAAGCAGAATAGACCGTGTGTACATTAAGAAAGAATTGAAGTGTTCTCAGTATAGGATAAGTCCTATAGAGTTCTCCGACCATTGTATGGTGAGTATAACGCTGGATCTGGACGATGCTGTGGTCTATGGTAAGGGCTACTGGAAGGTAAATAGCTCTGCGCTCCAGGATCCACAGTTTAAAGAGTCCTTTATCAAATTTTATAACGACCGGAGAACTACCCAGTGTATGTGCGATGATACAGCGGAGTGGTGGGAGGACATGAAAAGAGACATCAAGCAGTTTATTATAAGAGCTGCAAAGAGACGGAGTAATATGGAGTATATGAGGTATTCTGCCCTGAGACTGCTGCTGAGCCGTCTATATAGTAAGATGAATAGTGGAGAGCAGGTAGACGGAGAGAGCGTCCGCCAGATAAAGCAGAAGATGAGACAGCTGCAGTATGATCGCCTCAAGTCCCTGAAGGCAGAAGGCCAGTTTGATAGTTGGGGGGTTCATACCCCAGATCCCTTTATTGCCTGTAAGAACCGGGTTAGTAAGAAACGTCTGGTGAGTCTATTAGATGAGAACGGGATGGAGCAATCAGAACAGAAAAAACTTCATAAAATCATTGGAAATTATTATGGAAAACTGTTTGAAGGGAGTCAGATTAGAGATGACGACATAAAAGCCTATCTGAAGAGTGTGACCCTGCCAAAATTAGATCCAGCGCAGGCAGATGGCATGGCTGACCCTATATCTGAGGAGGAGGTAAAGAGGAGCATTGACTCCTTAAAAACCAAGAAGAGTCCTGGTCTGGACGGCCTGACCAGCGAGTTTTATAAGGAGTTCAGGGATTTATTGGCCCCTGACCTGGTGCAGGTATATAATGATTGTTTCTCTGCTGGGAAACTTTTACAATCGCAGTATAAATCTGTTCTAGTTCTCCTAGCAAAGAAGGGAAATCTGAAAGATTTAAAAAATTGGCGTCCATTGTCCCTGCTGAACACAGATTATAAAATCCTGGCCAAGATCTTGTATTACAGGCTGAGTGAGGTGGCGGATGATCTCATCATCCCTAATCAGACGTGTGGTGTGAAAGGCCGGACTATAGAGGACTCCTTGCTGCTGATGAGAGAATCCATGACTTATATTAAGCAGCATGAGGTGGGGACATATATAGTAGGCTTAGACCAGAGTAAGGCCTTTGATAGAGTCCATCATGATTTCCTGTATCAGGTGTTGTTGGAGTACGGCCTTCCTGCGCAGTTTGTACAATGGCTGCAGGTTCTGTATAAGGAGGCAGTTAGCCGGCCTCTGATTAATGGTCACTTGGCAGACGCCTTCAGTATAAAGTCGGGTGTGCGGCAAGGCTGCCCTCTCAGCCCATTATTATATGTGTTTAGTCTGGATCCATTTTTAAGGAAATTGCAGGACAATAAAAAGTTTATGGGGTTGAAATGTCATTTGCAGAATAAAGTAGAGGAGATAAAGTTCTGCGCCTATGCGGATGACGTGTCGGTCATGTTGTCTTCTGCTGGTGACTGTGCAGCTCTACAGCAAGAGATAGCCAGGTTTTCCCAGGTGTCTAATTCTGCTGTGAATATGGAGAAGAGCGAGGCCTTGTGGTTGGGAAGTGACAGCGATGTCTTCTCGGTGCCCTTCAGAACAGTTCAGGAGAAGATAAAGATTTTGGGGGTTGTGTTTGGAGCTGTGGATGAAGGGAAGGTGAACTGGGAGGAGAAGTTAGCGCTGTGTGAGCAGAAGGTGCTGAGCTGGAAGCACTGGCGGCTGACGTATCAGGAGAAGGTCCGCCTGTTGAAGAGCTTCCTCCTCCCGCTCTTCCTATATATCAGTGTGGTGTTTCCAGTACCGGATACTTTACTTCCCAGACTGACAAACGTTTTCTTCCGCTTCTTGTGGGGTAACAGGGTCAATGTAGTCCGGAGGAACATTGTCTATCTCCCTCATAAGGAAGGTGGTCTCTCCATGCCCTGCCCGGAGCTCTTCTTTAGTCTTATGTTTCTGATGAAGAATTTTTTATTTTGTAAGAATGCTGAGGTGAAGCCATGGGGCAGTTTGTTTAAAAGTCAGATCCAGCAGTTTGTGTCTGTGTGGTCAATAGGTGACCCCATAAAGAGGATCTCAGGGCGCATTAAGAATAACGTGTCTTGGTATGGAGTCAATATAATCAGGAAGATCATTAAATGGAAGATATTATATGATGATGTCAAGTTACTCCATAGGAAGGATTTGTACAAGAAGCTCCTTAGATGTCAGTTCACTGTCCATATACAATTGAGGGAAGCCCCGAGCCTTGATATAAGGCAGGCTGCAAAAATCCTGGATGACTCTAGAGTTCCTCCGCACATGAGGGACGTGGCATGGTTAGGATTCCATGGCAAAATGTATGTTAGAGTCAACCTTAAGTGTAGATTCATGTTGGACAGATTCTGTCCTAGAGAAGAGTGTCCCCAGATACTAGAGACCATGGAACATCTACTGCTAGAGTGTCCTTTCAGTATACAATTATGGGAAGCTGTGTCCCTGTCCCTGCAGTTACCACATCTAGTGGGACAGCCATACTCTCAGCTGCTGTATGGAGACTTCCAGCCTGAACTTAGTGTATATGATAGAAGTTCATTATATGTCATAAATGTGGTGACCCTGTATCATCTGTGGTGTGCGCGATGCAGCCTGGTCATCAATAAAGAAGAACTCTCCTGTAATACTGTCAGGCAGAATATCTTGGAAAGTCTTAAGACTGTGTATAGGAAAGATATGGAAAATAATTTGAATTTATACTGGAGGAATATTAATATATCATGCTTTGTTTAATATTTGTGATGTTATTAAGAGACAAGTTTTGTTCTATATTTGTCATGACTGTCTTGTAAATACATTGTAATATTTTGTTGCAAGTTTTCAAATAAAAAAGATCATTATAGTAGTTATATTCTTGTATATAGGGACAGTATTATAGTAGTTATATTCTTGTACATAGGGAGCAGTATTATAGTAGTTATATTCTTGTATATTGGGGCAGTATTATAGTAGTTATAGTCTTGTATATAGGGGCAGTATTATAGTAGTTATATTCTTGTATATAGGGGGCAGTATTATAGTAGTTATATTCTTGTATATAGGGGGCAGTATTATAGTAGTTATATTCTTGTATATAGGAGCAGTATTATAGTAGTTATATTCTTGTATATAGGGGGCAGTATTATAGTAGTTATATTCTTGTATATAGGAGCAGTATTATAGTAGTTATATTCATGTATATAGGGGGCAGTATTATCGTAGTTATATTCTTGTATATAGGGGCAGTATTATAGTAGTTATATTCTTGTATATAGGAGCAGTATTATAGTAGTTATATTCTTGTATATGGGGCAGTATTATAGTAGTTATATTCTTGCATATAGGGAGCAGTATTATAGTAGTTATATTCTTGTATATAGGAGCAGTATTATAGTAGTTATATTCTTGTATATAGGGGGCAGTATTATAGTAGTTATATTCTTGTATATAGGGGCAGTATTATAGTAGTTATATTCTTGTATATAGGGACAGTATTATAGTAGTTATATTCTTGTACATAGGGAGCAGTATTATAGTAGTTATATTCTTGTATATTGGGGCAGTATTATAGTAGTTATAGTCTTGTATATAGGGGCAGTATTATAGTAGTTATATTCTTGTATATAGGGGGCAGTATTATAGTAGTTATATTCTTGTATATAGGGGGCAGTATTATAGTAGTTATATTCTTGTATATAGGAGCAGTATTATAGTAGTTATATTCTTGTATATAAGGGGCAGTATGATAGTAGTTATATTCTTGTATATAGGGGCAGTATTATAGTAGTTATAGTCTTGTATATAGGGGCAGTATTATAGTAGTTATGTTCTTGTATATAGGGGCAGTATTATAGTATCTTCGGGTGTTTACGCCTCTGACCTCCCATTGACATGGGAGGCAGTGAAAGCGTTTTTCGCTACATTTTATGACTGCGGCGCTCAATGGCCGCAAGCGAAAAACGCTGCGAAAATCTACCTCAAACTTCCAAACTGAAGTTTGAGGCCGATTTTCCCCCTGCAAAAAACTCAGTGTGAACTCAGCCTTAGGCCTTATTCACACGGACGTGTCCGTTTTGCGCGGATGCAAAAAATGCTGCGTTTGGCGCGCGCAAAAGGCCCGTGTGTCATCAGCATATGGTGCGCGGCTGCGTGATTTTGGGGAACCGGCATCATGATGACACTTTGTATGAATGTTTACAAACAGAAAAGCACGTGGTGCTTTTCTGTTTTCACTCATTCATTTTACTACTGTTGCGCGAATCACTCGCGGCACCCGGAAGTGCTTCCATGTGCCGAGCGCGATTTGCACGCACCCCTTGACTTCAAAGGGTGCGTGCAGCGCGAAACACGGCCAAATATAGGACATGTCGTGCGTTTCACGCAGAACACTTACGCTGCGTGAAATTCACTGACAGTCTGAACGGCCCCATTCATTAACATAGGTCCGAGCGACGCGCGTGATTAGCACGTGCGTATCAGGAACGTATTATACGTCCGTGTGAATAAGGCCGTAGTGTTTTTGATGAGCAGCGGGAGTTGTACAAGTCGATGTTTTGAAAGCCAACTTTTCCTCTTAATCCTGTGTTTTAATGCAGACACTTGATCAGGGAAACCGCAGCTGCTGTTAGTCATTACTTAGGGACTGTGGGGACCCAGTAATGGCTGCAGGACTTACAGAGCAATTACAGACACAATCTGACATTTCAAAATTTATGCTGTAATGAGTTGTGTGCACACAGGTAACTGTGCAAGTTCTTTGCTTTACTTATCTTGTCTTACGCACGCACACACACAAACACACACACACACACACACATACATACACAGAAATCTACACACACAGACCTACATCTACACACACACACACACACATACACACATACACACATCTACACGCACGCACTCACACCCACACCTTTACATATACATACACACAAGCAGATGCATACAATACATACATACACATATATTTACACTGGCGGCACTATTGATATAGCAGCCATAGCGGCTGCTACGGGACCCGCTGCATGAGGGGGCCTGTGCCGCCTGGCCCGGCACATAACATTTATGTGCCGGGCAGGGTGTTATGGGCCTCCTTATGCCCGGTGGCTTTGCTAGCATCGGGCATTCAGAGCCCCGGGCGACTACCACATTCAATTGTATCTAGCTCCCTGCTCTGCCATTCACTAGGCTACAGGCCACGTTAGGCCTGCAGGCTATAAGGCACTGGGACAGGTTCCCTGCGCAGGCTAACGCAATGACATCACTGGATCATGCTGGCATATGCTAGTGTCTGGTCTCATCGTCTGACAGGCCGCTCAGGAGGCTGTGGAGCAACGTCAGTGGTCGCAGGAACGAAGCTAGTTGAGTGCAAGTTTTTGATTTTTTTTTATTTTGGGGACACTTTCTACAAGGGTGGGGCTGTGCGGCACTTTCTACAAAGGGGCAGCTGTGCGGCACTATCTACAAGGGGGACTGTGTGGCACTATCTATAAGGGGGGGTTATGTGGCACTATCTACAAGGGTGCTGTGTGGAACTATCTACAAGGGGGACTGTGTGGCACTATCTATAAGGGGGGGTTGTTTGGCACTATCTATAAGGGGGGGTTGTTTGGCACTATCTACAAGGGGGGCTGTGCGACACTATAAGGGGGTTAATCGGCACTGTCTACAGGGGAGTGTTTGTGGCACTTAGATAGGGGGCGTGTGGCACTATCTACAGAAGTACTGTCTTTGGCGCAATCTACATGGGGTGTGTGTTTGGCACTATTTACAGGGAGGCTGTGTGGCACTTTGTACAAGGGGGGACTGTGTGGCACTGTCCACAAGCTGGGGAGGGGGGCCCAGTCAAAAGTTTGCTACAGGGTCCAGTCTCTCCTAGCTACACTCCTGCATACATACAATCAACTTATACCGAGATGTTAAATAAACATGTTAAAAGCTGTGCCTCGACCATAGATTTTCATGTTAAAAAACAGTATAAGTTTAACATATTTTTTTTTTAGGATGGAGCGGGATTGTATTGAATTGGTATCATGACATACGTATTGTAGAACTTAACGCAATTCAAGGAACGTTACGGGTGGACACTTCTGTATATACATGCAGAAAAACAACCATTAATAAATCAATACATACATTACTGCATACAGCACATATATATATATATA